>NC_054385.1:20088714-20133656 GCF_017654675.1 Xenopus laevis | reverse complement strand
CCTTCGTGTTCTTCTCCTATAACTCTTGGCTTGTTGGGAGTTTTGGCTTCGCGCTGTATCTCGGGAAGCAATTTTAAGTTAAGCAGGCACGAGTTAATTGCATTATTTTGTTGAATATATACTTCATGTGTCAGTGCACGAGGCACCATGAGCGCAGATATGAGTGGAGGCGGTTTCTTGGGCATGCACTTATACACAGACTGAGAACACCCAGCTATGGCACCAGCCTTAGAATTATGTGCCTTCTGCTTAAAGGAGAAGGAAAGCTACCAAAGCAAGTTTTTATTGCCAATTAATTAGCCACAAATAGTGCCAAGCTATAACCACTATTTACTTCTCGCACGAATCTTATCTCATCACCGAGTCTACACAGCTCCTAGACCAGCTCCTCGCGTTGTTTAGGAATAGTCAGCTGCCATATCTAGCTTAATGTGGCATCACTTCCGCTTGCAGTCCTCCCTACTTCTCATACGCATCACGGCTCAGATTACCCAGCACCTGGAGGGGAGGGGGAAGAGACGAGGGGAAGAAATAGTGACGGCGGGAGACGAGGAGCCAAACTGAGCATGCTCAAAGTTCTACGCCCTGGACCGGTTTACTGCGCTGAAAACAAGGAAGTCGTGATACAGAAGCCCATGTGTACACCAATAGGAAGTAACTAACAGCAGTGTTCGTATGACAGCCATGGACTCAGAGCAGCATTACTCACTCCGAGCGGGTTTTACGGTGTATTATCTATAAGAGCTCTCACTTACTTTTAGCCTTTCCTTCTCCGTTTAATACTTTTCTACTGGTAGAAGAACAATGGCCACTCAATCGGGTATCAATGAGGCATACTAAACAGCATGGGAATCCCATCAGGTAAAGACCTGATAAGAATACATTACAAGAAGTTAAGCATTTGACCCCTCACGCCACCAGTGGTCTACCCCTCCCACTAACTACTGGAACACACAACCCAACCAACCATCCCAGGCAACATAAACCCAGCTTCCACACGGGTCTGCTGTATGGCCAGTCATCGCCACTTGAAAGTCGAAGGTAATCTACAGAAACTTTCTAACAACAGCTAGAGTGTTCTCGCAATTTCACGACTCCTGCAACAGATCAGCAATTCTAATGCATCCGCCTTAAACCATGATTTTTTGACAGCCCCCATTGCAGGAAGACAAAACGTGGCACGGCAACTCCATTTCTTATCGTGACGATAAGGAGAAGATAGTAGCAGATATATATCAGTCTAAAGAATAATATACTATTTAGTTGTGTTCTAATAAGCTCTGATAACACTGTAGAATGTGTTCGACTAGACACTGCATTCATATTACGATTGCACCTATTAGAAGACATTTGAAATTATCGCTTATAAACAGGTTATTATAAGCCCTTCATAACTACAGAGTAATTCAGTACTTCGAGACATTAATTAAATAGACGCCCTTTGAATATAAGGCTCACAAGGTGTCACAGAAGAAGGCTCGCTATGGCTAAAATTCTGAAACATAGTACACCCCCAAGCAGCCCACTAAAATATGACTTTTTCTATGGCGACCTTATAGCCTGCCCTCTGGCAATTTGCCAAGAACCGCACAGATTGCAGTCCGGGGCCTGGCCATCTAAGAGGTGAGCCAGAACAAGTGAATGCGGGTGACAGGTCTCTTCGCACAGTCTCAGTGTTTATTCCAGGGTTGGCAGTACTGTAACTGTGGCGTTAGTGTGTTAATGAGTAACACTTATCAGTGGTTTGGACAGTGGGGTAGTGTGTTTAGTAAGGCACAATTTTTTAGTAGTTGGGACTGTAAATGTTGGTTTTATATTGTTATTTTTTTGGTAAGAATAATTTTCTCAGGAATGGAGCAATTGGCAGCGAGGTGGGTGACTAAGGAAACCTTTCAGATGGCTGAATAGGGGTTTAGGCCACCTCTCTATACAAAAAATCTCAGGGGGAGGCCAGTGTGCACTGGCAGTACCCCACCGCCCTACTGGTATTCCATCCTCCTTGCCACGTATTCCACAAACTCGTAAAAGAGCAAGTGGGTGGCAAATTTTAAATTTGGAAGTGGTTTAGCGGTTGCCACTGGCCGGTATTTTACACATAAACAGCATCCTGGGCCATGTGACAATAAGGGCCTGCTGTATTACAACAATATGGAGAATGATGAGAGGCATCTGTAGCAGCTGATTGAGGCCCAGGAGGTAGAGGTAGCCAGCAGTAGGGTTGCCTACCATGACAGTAAAAATGATGCTTGACGAAATGTTATTAATAGGGAAAAGCTTAAAAATATTTGAAGATTGGTATTTTTCTCCATAAAAGGTGGCAATGGCTACATTCCAGTAGAGGACTTAAAAGATGTTGCTCTGTGGCCCGGCTAGTTATGTCCCTGAATGGAGGCCTACGCTGCTTACTGATAAGAGGGACACAATATTTAGGTGGAGGACTTAGGGATTGGGGGGATGGAGGTGGCAGGCCCACTTGCCTAAGACACCAGTATGACTTGTTCATAATATATTCACAGACTGTACGGTGTCCATTTTAGGACATGCTTCTGAAATGTATTTGTGCCCCTTCTCCCTCCCACATAACTTCCCACATTATTTCAAAAGGGGAACTAAAGCTCAGCAAAGAATTAGGACTTCCCAGGTAAGACTGGGCTGCGGGGCAGCGTGGGAAAAAAACTGGTGGGCCCTGGCTCTTTCGGTGCCCACTGGCCCAGACCTGCCCTTCACTGCCACCGCTTACCCTGACCCCACATGAACAGCAAATGAAGTGGTACACAAGGTAGGCATGTTGCTCCTGTTGCTGGGGGGGGGAATTTGGGTGACTGTTGGGTTGAGAGGGGTCTTTGTGGCTGGCTTTGGGCCTGGGCCCCCAATCTGACACTGTGCACTTCTGTACGCAGCCCAAGACACCACAGCCTTTAAACAGTGAATATCAAAGATGCCCGCAGTAGCTCCATCTTCTTTTCTGCTGATTCCAGCACATACAAAAACTCACCGTCAACAGGTGGTTTAACACCGTTTGACACAATAACTCTGGGGATTCACCCCGTTCGTTGAAAGCATTTCCGTGTGCCGGTTTCGGTGTTCCTTTGTATGTTTGTTTTGTGCTGATATTGCTTCCAGAGACAGTTTAGAACTCAGCAGTGAGTGTTCCATTAAGAACATGTCAGTTTAGATCGACTTTAGGATCGTAGAACCGGTGATTTCTTTAGAAATTGCAGATGAAACAACACAGCTATGGGGCAAATGCAGCTTTTCCTGCAGCCCCCCGTGCTTTATTGTATTTATAATCCATGGTACAAAGGGTTCCTTCATCCATTTGTCATATAGTTCCATTTATTAATGATAAAATCCATTGTGTATGTCACTGTACAGATGACACTAAATAACATTTCCCAGTAAATAGTGAATAACATTATGAGTTCTCTGCTGACATGAGCCTGCCCCCAGCAAATCTCTTGCGCATGAGTAATAAAACCCTACTCCCATGCTGTTGATATGCGCTCCACTTTCTCCGCAATACACGAAACTGCCCAGAATTCTAGCGCGAACAAGCGGGGGGCCCGGGGCCCACCGGGACTGCTGTCCAGGGCCCCCCTGCCGCCCCTACTCTGATGAACCTCTTGCGCGCACGTATGAGGTGCTCATGCACACACATCACCATGCACATGCGCAGATGGCGTGCATGCGCTTGACGCCATTTAGAGAGGGGTCATCCGGAGAAGGGGGTCTGGTTTTTTTTTCACGGTGTCCTGCGGGCCACTCCGACACTGGGAACAAGTTCCCACACCCTGTGCTTCTATCAAGTGTAAAGGGAAACTATGCTACATTATTATATATGAACATTATACATTCATATATACATTTATATAGTTCAGTAGGAACAGACCCCTAGGTTTGACCACAGCCTGTACAACACAGATGCGCTAAAAGTCATAATAGATATTCTCCTTTACTCACTGTAATTCAGAAGGAGCAGCCTCCTAGGTTTATTCATAGCCCATATAGAAAGATAGCATAACGCTATACCAGGCATATATATTCCCTTGTACTAAGCAGCATTCAGCAGGAAAAGAGTTTGCTTATAACCTGTACAGAGATAAACCATAAATTTATTGCAGGACAGGTATTTCTGCACTTAGCACAATTTTATAGAAATAGATCCATATTTGCTTCTAACTTGTATAGAGAGATATAATAAACTGTCACCATTGGTTTTCCCTTTTACTAAGCATAGTTCAGCAGAAACAGCTCCTACATTTGCTTATAGCCTGTACAGAGAGAGGCACTAAACGTCATCAAAAATTTCCCTTTATTATTATACTTTTTTTCCTCCGGTTGGGACTGTAACTGGGGGATAATGTTTATATTAAGGCACGATTTTCTTAGGGGTTGGGACTGTATTAGGGGGTAGTGTGTATATTAATAGCAAGATGATCTCAGGTAAAGAGACTGTAACTGTGGGATTGTGTGTATAGAAAGGAAAGATGCATCATGGGAAGAGATTGTATGTGGGACAGTGTGTATAGTAAGGAATGATGGTCTCAGGGGAAGGGAGTGTAACTGGGGATAGTGTGTTCAGTAAGACAAGATGGTCTTAGATGAAGGGAGTGTAACTGTAGGACAGGGAGGATAGTGTGTATAGTAATAGTAGGCTCTAGGGACTGTAACTGTGGGGTAATGTGTATAGTAAGGCAAGGTGGTCTCAGGGGTAAGGAAATTTAGGGAAAGCCTTGCGACTCAGTAGTTGGAGCACAAAGGCAGGGGTACCCATTTAAGATTCGGCAGAATGTGAACTTTCCATAATATATGGTTTGAGGGGGTAAACATGTTTATCTGGGTTTTACTCCACAAAACCTGCAGCTTTTTATTCAGCAGCTCTCCAGTTTGCAATTTCAGCAATCTAGTTACTAGGGACCAAATGACCCTAGCAACCATGCATTAATTTGAAGAAGAGACTGGAATAAAATAGGAGAGGTAGAGAATAGAAAGCTGACTAATACAAAGTAGCAATAACAATAAATGTGCAGCCTTACAGAGCATTTGTTTTTAGATGGGGTCAGTGACCCCCTATGTGAAAGCTGGAAAGAGTCACAAGAAGAAGGTAAATAATTCTCAAAAAGAAAAATGAAGGCCATTTGAAAAGAATTAGCCATTCTATAACATACTAAAAGTTAACTTGAAGGTCTGTGTTATTCAAATCTTCCTTTCCTTGTACTGTCGGGAATAAAGCTCGGTGTCGTTTCTCTCCGAGCGTTTGCCTGCGGCATTAAGGTGAAATTCCTCCACACTTGCACAGCAGAAATAGTAGCAGTGGTGCAGGCCAAATCCCTGTAGGTTTTATATGAAACCATATTCCCGCCCTTGGAGAAATCCGTCATGGAGCAGCTGTGTGAATAATAGCGTGGATGGGGATTACTTGTCTGTTTAATAGAAAGTGTAACTGCGCTGCTTGTGTCTGGCCTGAGAGGCCACGTTTTTCTGTTAAATGGTATGTTCCATATCAACTGTCTCCTGCACATGAAACCTAGTGTGAAAGATATACGGCTATGGAACTGTTATCCAGAATGCTTGCAACGTGGGGCTTTCCGGACAAAGGATCTTTCTGTAATTTGGATCTTCATACCGTAATTCTATAATTAATAATAATTGAAGCAGTAAATTAACCCAGTAGGCTGGTTTTGTTTCCACTGAGGATTAATTATATCTAAGTTTAGATCAAGTACAAGGAACTGTTTTTTTTATTACAGAGATAAAGGGAAATTAAAGAAAATTGGATTATTTGGATAAAATGGAGTCTACGGGAGATGGTCTTCCCGTAATTCGGAGCTTTCTGGATAACGGGATTCCGGATAACCGATCCTATACCTGTATGTACAGGTGGAAGCTCATTTCTGCGTCAGATGGACAGTTATACTGGCTGCCTTTGGATGCTCCAAATTATAGAAGTGCTGTCTCCCATAGACTCCAAATGATCATTTTTAAAAATGATTTCCTTTTTCTCTGTAATAATAAAACAGTAGCTTGTACTTGATCCAAATTCAGATACAATTAATCCTTATTGGAAGCAAAACCAGCCTATTGGGTTTATTTAATGTTTTACATGATTTTCTAGTAGACTTAAGGTATGAAGATCCGAATTACAGAAAGATCCGTTATCCGGAAAACCCCAGGTAAGAGTATTCTGGAATTTCTCGGTTGTGAGTATGTTTGTGGCTTTTTGTTGTTCACTCATATAGTACAAGATGGGGGTACACTGCTTCTTAGCTCATTATATGACACTTCTTGGCTACAAACACAAAAACCAGGCCAACCCGCTGCTGTTTATTTAATCGAATGAGAAAAAAGCTGTAATTATTAATGTCACTGACATGCTGTTTAACCAAAGCTCATTATTTATTCATATACTGTACTACCAACAAGTTTTGCAGCACTTTTTAAAATGACTTTCTAACAGGAAGAAATGTAATACAGGTATGGGACCTGTTATCCAAAATGCTCAGTACCTGGGTTTTCCAGATAACAGATCTTTGCAAAATTTGGATCTTCATACCTTACGTCTGCTAGAAAATCATGTAAACATTAAATGAACCCAACAGATAGTTCAATAAGGATTAATTATATCTTAGTTGTGATCAAGTACAATGTACTTTTTTACTACAGAGAAATAGAAAATAATTTTTAAAAATGTGGATTATTTGGATAAAGATGGGAGACAGACTTTCCATAATTTGGAGCTTTCTGGATAGCGGATTTCCGGATCACAGATCCCATACCTGTACCGACAGACAAGGTTAATGGTTTTTCTAAACATGTAAATCGAATACACATGTATTTGCTGCCAAAGCCCAAAGAAATGACCAAAATCCAGATATGGTGTTTTCTTTAGAGGTTGTTTAGGGGTTAAGATATTGTATCTTTATATTTAACACTTCTTTCCAGGTTTTCTGTTTATAGATTATTGTGTCCCACTGGGAAAACAATTCACGAAAAAAATTATTTTTGATATGTAGTCTTTATATTCTTCTTGATGTATATGTGCAGGGCTGTTTTTATATATAGGCCCCCGATGGCCTGTGCCTAGGGCGGCATGGTTTTTTGGAGTGCCTATTTTTCTAGTTTTTAAAAACCCTCCCCACCCTGCGCCACGGATTTCTATAGGAATTTTTTTTTTTTTAGTCTATATCTTTTAACAAAAGTGGGATTGCACATAAATTATAGTAGATTTGGAAAGCTCAAGTTGTCCCAAAAAAACCCTGATAACATTTTTTAAATTAATGCACTGACAGTTCGGGCCTACTAGAAAAAGATTTTCCGGTAAGTCTAAAATCTTTCTTTTAATACATTTGTCTTTATCAGGAATATGCCAGTAAGAAGCAGAAGAAAAGAGAAGGATAAAGCAGAAGGGATAGAATTGAGATCAGAAGACAGAGGAAGACAACACATTTCCCTGGGACACTCTCAGGTAAGTATAGCTCAAATGGGGTGCCTTCATTTTGGGCCCTTATATGCCACATGCTTAGGTAGAACTTTACATATTTGATATAAAACTGTTCAGCGGGGCCCAGGCTTTCATATTTAGGGTGTTTTATCTTGGTACCTAATAGTATGTGGAAGATAAGATGTTGCAAGGTGGAAGCATACTTAGGTAAACCTATACGTATGCGTGCCCGACCACAGAGCCAGTCTATATCAGTGGTACAAGGATATCTAATAGGAATAATGACATAAAAATCTTATCTGTATTTGTATAGAACTGGCACTTTGCTGTGACAGCTTGGTGCCACCAACCAGTGTGTCAATCAATAGGAGCTGCAGCCACAGAGTGCTGTCCATGGTACTGAATGGAAAAGGCAGTTTAAGCTTCCCTCAATGGCTGCATTATTGATTGCAGTATATGTACCATAAGTCACATGCTAGATATGTACTTACTAAAGCAAATGTTTTTTATGTAACATAGTAACATAGATTGAAAAGAGACACAATTCCATCAAGTTGTCCCTGGATCGACTTGTAGCTGTCTTCCATAACCCTGTATTCCATTACTTGCTAAACACCATCCAACCCCTTCTTAGAGCTATCTAATGTATCAGCCTGTACCACTGATTCAGGGAGAGAATTCCACATCTTCACAGCTCTGGCGCTCTCTATACCATAGCTCTCATATTAGGTGCAATGTATTGCTGATATATAGAGATAAATCACTTGTTCAGGACAATGGAGATCCGTTGATGGCTGGAGGGCTCCCTAGGTTTTCCAACAGTTTGTGCAGGAGACAGAGGGAGGCCATACGTCATAATGCAGTCCCTTGGCAGTGGCTCTGCTAACATTGATTTCCTTTTAATGAATAGACTCAGTTTATCATAAAACTAGATACAACACTTGCATACTCTTTTCATTTGGCACAGTTTGCCCTGGGGAGTGTTATATCCTACAGACTTGTAGCAATCAGTCCCGCCCTCCCCTTTACCCATACAAGGGAGCCCGCCCTCCCCTTTACCCATACAGGGAGCCGCCGCCCTCCCCTTTACCTACACAGGGAGCCCGCCCGTCCTCCCCTTTACCTACACAGGGAGCCCGCCCGCCCTCCCCTTTACCTACACTGGGAGCCCGCCCGCCCTCCCCTTTACCTACACTGGGAGCCCGCCCGCCCTCCCCTTTACCTACACAGGAGCCCCGCCCGCCCTCCCTCCCCTTTACCTACACAGGGAGACCGCCCATCCATTTACCCACACATGGAGCCCGTTCACCCGCCCCTTTACCCACAGGGATCCCGCCCACCCGCCCCTTTACCCACACAGGAAGCCCACCCACCCGCCCTTTTACCCACACAGGAAGCCCGCCCACCCGCCCCTTTACCCACACAGGAAGCCCGCCCACCCGCCCCTTTACCCACACAGGAAGCCCGCCCACCCGCCCCTTTACCCACACAGGAAGCTCGCCCACCCGCCCCTTTACCCACACAGGAAGCCCGCCCACCCGCCCCTTTACCCACACAGGAAGCCCGCCCACCCGCCCCTTTACCCACACAGGAAGCCCGCCCTCCTCTTTACCCACACAGGGTAACTTTCTTCTCATGACACCAAATCCTATAGACTTCTACTCTCTTCTATATTCTCCTTATGATTACATGCTATTATACCCCAGTCTGCCAAATTGTATATTCCAACTACCCCTTTTCATTAGCAATAGGTTGTTTTCACGTCCCTCTCTGTCACTGATTGGTTGCTAAGGCAAATGGGACCCTAGGAACAACACAGCAGCAGCTTCTAAACTGATTGCTAGTGGGGCTATTTGATTCACTCTCCCATCTGCCTCTCCCTGTATATGTCATCTTGGCTTTTTCAAGGAAGGACCGACCTTTATTCCCAGCCCACCAATACCCAGAATAAATACACACACAGCTTCTTTGTGGTTAATCTGCGTAAGTCACAGCTTTATTGATGGAATACATTGGGCTTTTCGATCCTGAGGAAGGCGAAAAAACCTTTGTGAAGCTAGGTCTAATCTGCTTCACTAGAGGGAAAAATTCCTTCCTGACCCCTTAACGGCAATCGGTTTTGCTCCCAGGATCAATGCTCCATAATTAAAAGAAGGGAAGCAGGGTGAGGGACAGAGAAGGAAATTTGGCAGCATACACATGAGCTCCATTAAGCTTCTAAGTGAACACTGCATTCCTCTTCATTCCATTGGATCCCGGATTTTGCAGTTTGAGGGATGTAATGAAAAGCAATGCAGGGTCTACTGAGTGGCTTAAGGGTGCTTCTGTGTATGAAACCATCTTTTAGATGTAAGGGGGGGTACTGCTGTTGAAATTGTGGTGGAAGGAAGGTAAACAGAAGGGAATATGGCAGCATATACTTGAGCGCCATTAAGCTGCTAGGGGAATGTTGCATTCCTTTCAATTTCCGTCCCAGGAAGCCTGCAGACCCGGCTTCTACAGCCCGAGGATGGAGTTAAAAGCAATGCAGAATCCACCGAGTGGCTTAAGTGTGCTCCTTTATATGATACCATATTTTGGATGAAGGGAGGAGCACCGCTGGTGAAGCTGCGGTGTAAGGAAGGGAAACAGAAGAGAATATGGCAACATACACATAAGTACCTTTAAGCAGGAAGGTGAATGCTGCATTCCTCTGCATTCAGTTATTCCCCTTGCAGCCTACAGACCCGGCTTTGCAGTCTGCAGAGGGATTGAGTGAAAAGGAATGCAGGGTCTACCGAGTGGCATAAAGGTGCTTGCGTGTGTTTAACCATATTCTTGTCCCCAGTATGGTACTGCTTGTCCCTTCTGGCAGCTGTGACTCAGATGTTTGTGTGTGCGTGTATGTAAATATGTATGGGGGTATGTCGTCAGGTCTGTTATGGGAGAAGGAAAAGGATGAAAAGTCTCAGGATAAATGTGTGTCTGTGTGAGTATGTGGAAATGTGTATGCGTGTGAGCCATTGCAAAATTTACAGCATCTTTGTGTGTTCCGTGCTGTTTTTCTAGTGGGTGCGACTGCCTCTGCTGCTGACTCTGTTCTACCTTTGGGAGCCTCTATCTTTGGTCTTTTTGCCGATGTTTTGTTGGGCTGACTGGCTGGCTCCTTGGCTCCTGTCTCTGGATTTGGCCTTTTAGCCAATGTTTTGCCTGGCTTCCTGGCCGGCTCCTTGGCTCCTGACTCTACATGTGGCTTTTTTGCAGATGTTTTGCAAGGCTGCCTGACTGGTTCCTTGGCTCCTGTTCTTCCTCTCTGGATGGTGGGGGGAGAAGGAAACTTAGGAAATACCTCAGGAAAGACTCCTGGCATAAGTTGGTGTAAAAATTCCTTGTTGGCTGATGCCAGGAGTACAGTTTTTTTGAGGCATTTCTGCACGATCTGACTTGGATGGTCGCTGGGCAACTCCACTAATAAGTTGTATCCAAGGATATGTTCAGCAGCTTTAAGGCAGCACTGAGCCATTAAAGATGGTAAATAAGTATGAAATTCATACTTCATCATGGTCAGTGCTGCAATGCCCCTGGCAGCTGTAAGAGCATTGGCTACTCTAGTGATGTTATCAAAAAAAAACATCTCCGCGGATACACTCATTAAGGTGAAGTGCTCTAGAAAAAAGTCTATGGTCGGTTGGTACAGGCGACACTCCAGTCGGTAAAGAATCATATTCTCAATATATGCCAAGAAACTTGGTGAGTAATGAGTTTCACCAAACAGCTGCGCAAACTCTTCTGCGTTGGGTGGATTGTCTTCCATGATCTTAATGGCCAGATACAAACTAGTGGCCCCCACTGGTTTCAGGATGCCAGGTCTCAGTTGCCTTCCGGAGATGTACCTTGCCATGTATTTTACAGCAAGGCACAAGGTGGAGAAGTCCAGCGAAAAGTGTCTGTGCACTTTGATTAAAATGGTGGTGACTTCCCGCCAATAACTTTCCTCAATGGTGGTCTGTTTTGTGAGAATCCCCGATGGTAGGAATTTCTCTTCTAGGGCTTTATAGAACAGGTAGCTCTCATCCCCGTAGTCCTCAAAGATGTTCAGTTCTCCTTTGATGTTCCTGAGGGTGTTCCATTGGTCTTGTATAGGAACCGGCTTCTCCGCTGCAGGTTGGCAGGTCACGCGCTCATCTTTGATCTTTTTGGCGCTTCCACGACTCCTCTCCTCTCTCTTGCGCTTTTTTGGGTTTGACATACCCATCTTTGTCGCTGTCTCTAGACATGGCAAATGTAGGTAATTAAACAGACAGAAAGTAGTATTTCTCACAAAGCTAGTAACATCTACTTGCATAAAGTAAGTCTTACGGAATCAATTACTAGTTAATGAGACAATATCCTCCAAGGTTCTGTTGTATGTGACAAGCCCATCTACTATTCATCTCCCAATTTTATTTCCAACTGCTATGTGGTTGTTAGGGCAATTAAGCCCTAGCAACCAGACAGGAGCTTCAACTCTGGGAGTGACCAGACAAAATATTAAAACTTAAGCACCCATAGCATTTTGTATTCACATGCCCCCCTGCAGGTAAGTACAAGTACAAATCACCCTGGTTCCTCACTCATCAGAACGTGTACAAAAATCTCAACATATGTGTGATTAAATATTTCTTACACATAGGGGCACATTTACTTAGCTTGAGTGAAGGAATAGAATAAAAAATACTTTGAATTTCAAAGTATTTTTTTGGCTACTTTGACCATCGAATTGGCTACTTTGACCTTCGACTACGACTTTAATCGAACGTTTCGAACTAAAAATCACTCCACTATCTGACCATTCGATAGTCGAAGTACTGTCTTGTTAAAAAAACTTCGACCACCTACTTCGCCACCTAAAACCTTCTGAGCATCAATGTTAGCTTATGGGGAAGGTTCCCATACGCTTTCCTAGCTTTTTTGATCAAAGGAAAATCGTTCGATCGATGGATTAAAATCCTTCGAATCGATCAAATGATTTTTCCTTCGATCGTACGAACGAAGGAAATGCGGTAAATCCTTCGACTTCGATATTCAAGTTGAAAGATTTTACTTTGACGGTCGATTATCGAGTTTTAATTAACCCTCGATATTCGATCCTAAGTAAATGTGCCCCCTAGTGTGACCTTCCATTCCCATGGGATTCTGCAAATTGTCAGTAAGGAATCAAGAAATGAGTCAATTTGTAAAGTCTTTCTAATTCCGATGTCCCTTTCAATATTGTAATTCAGCCCCCTAGATGGCCAGTTAGAGGGCCAGTCTGACCAGCAGAAAACTACCCTGGGTAGGTGCGCTTTACTATTTGAAGATCAGCAATGGCCTGGGAAAGAGATGTGTGACCTTACATATTGCTCCCCCTTGAATTTAGGGCAGGTTTTCTCTAAAATAAATCATAAACTGTATGAATTGTATTTTCAGGATTACCTCTTAATAGAAGATGATGTAGTTCTTCAAATGCCAGATGTTAAAAAAATGATGGCAGATGTTAAATGCCAGATGTTAAAAAACAAAAAACAAAATAAGCAAAAAAAAAACCCAAAAAGCCAGAGATGTTTTTGGCTTTTGGCTAAAATAGAGGGGCCGGCACAAGGCCGGGGTACCCCAGAGGGTCTCCCTCTTTAGACACTGGCTCTCCTTATATATGTTCAGAAAAGAATGTTAAAATCTGAACTAAGGAGAAGCCAGGAAAAAATACAGTCCAAAATCGCTGGTGATTCGCCAAAAAGGTAGCACTGTAGCAATCTGTATGGGAAGAGAACAAATTGACAGATTAGCTTCAGGATAATGTATTTAACATTTAATATTTCTTTTAAAATACAGAGGAAGGTGGAGATATGGCCATTTTACCCTAAACGTGAGCTTTGTGTCACTCCCAGTTGGTACTGGCACTCAGTTTATACAATACAGTACCTCACAGCAGCCAATCAGAATGGTATAGAGAGAATGAATACATAGTACATAAGATCATTGGCCAGGTGCAGATTGCCCACCCCCTGCTATAGGAAACATTTACAGAATAGTAATTAAATATGATTGGAATCAATACTGCCCTTCCATGTACCCTGTTTCCCCCCTACAGCCGGGACATTTGAAGGGAATGCACATGAGACATAAAAGGAAAAAACATTGCTATGTATTCCATTAAATTCATGTTAAGGTTGGTATATCAGAACAGGTTAGATACCCAGGGGCAGAGGGGCAAAACTGTAAGGAGCCTGTTAATACTGGTCATACGAATAAGGTATTTTTTAGTGAGGCAGAGGGGTCCCCAAATGTTATATGTTTATGGGCCTCAATTGGGAAAATGTGTATATTTGCTGTCAGCCTCTAAATCTCTTATAGGGATAGTACATTCACCACTCTACCAACCAACGGACTAAACCAACTGTCAACCCCTAGGTCTGTATCTCCGAACCAGCACTAAGAGTAAAAGCATCTCCAAAGCCCATTTTAGGGGTAAACTCTCCAAAATCCCTGAAATCAATGAGAGGAGCAACATCCGCTAGTCTTGGGGGTATCAACCAACTACCCCCCCCCCCTTTTCACTAAAATAAAGGTTATTTGGCAAAAAATCTCTTATAGTGATAGTACATTCAGCACTCTACCAACCAACGGACTAAACCAACTGTCAAACCCTGGGTCTGCGTCTCCCAACCAGCACTAAGAGTAAAGGCATTGTCCATTTTAGGGGGAAATTCACTAAAATCAGTAACACGATCAATATCTGTTCGTCTGGGGGCATCACCCAACTGTTTCCCCTCTTTTTTCACTAAAATAAGCATCTCTCAGAGGGAATATACACTTACCACAATTAAAACCAAAGGACTAAACCAACTGACAAATCCCTAGTTGTAATGTCACCTTTCTTATATGACACCCTGCTGTATGTCCCCCACTCATTAGCTTACCCCCCCCCCCAATTATCCCCATGGCATGTGACTATGCTACCCACCCCTAGTTCCAGATTTGGATAAATGGAGCATGTATTTAGCTACAGTGTTGGTACTTAATAGCAGGGCAGATACACAGGGGCAGAGGGGCAAAACTCCAAGGAGCCTGTCAATACCGGGAACAGAAATGATCCACAGGGGTCCCCAAATGTTATTTTCTTAAGGGTTTGCTATAGAAAAGGTGTATATTTGTGTCAGCCCTGCATAACTTCCAAATCCTGGGTCTGTGTCTCCCAACCAGTGCTAAGATTAAAGGTATCTCCAAAACCCATTTTAGGGGATAGTTCTCCAAATTCACTAAAATCATTGAGAAGAGCAACATCTGCTAGACTGAGGGCATCACCCAACTATTTCCCCTCTTTTTTTAAACTAAATTAAAGGACTATTTGCTAAAAAAAACTCCCAGAGAGAATTTACACTCACCTCTCACCCCAGTATCAACCAACGGACTGATCCAACTGTCAAAATCCCTAGGTATGAAGTCAACTCTGTCCCTTGCTCTTAAAGGGGAAGTGCACCCTTTTGATGAGTAAGGTTTATATGGCATTTATTTCCACTTAGATGTGCAGTACATACATAGCTTATTGTGTACAGAGCATTTTTTTGCATGCGTGGCCTATTGAGTCAGTGCAGTTACTGTGTTGCCATATCTTTTTGATCCATGAATTCATCAGCCTTGGATTCAATCACTGCTGCTGCTCCTGTTGTTTTTGTTTTATAAAGTACTATGTGCCCTGTGGAGACAGCAAACCCCTGGGGACACAGGAAAGCACAGAGGGCATGGGAGAGGTTAGTTTGTGAACCTTCCTTCATGTGCCATCTTGGATCACAGTGATAGAATCAGTGTTTGGGTGAAAGATGGCACATGAAGGAAGGTTCACAGAATTGCATTAAAGATGATTTGGGAAGGGATAATGTCTGAGGAGGCCAAGATGCTTATATAAGTAGGACTGATCCTTTTAAAATCTGATATTTTGCCCAAGCCCTGTAACCAATAGAAAACAGTGATGCATTTGTGACCTTTACCTGTCCATATCCTGCATTTTTAATACCTTTAGTACCTATAAAATATATTTTTTTTTTCCTGTGACCCAAACGTAGTTGCCTGTGATAACGTAGTTATCTCAATTTCTTCAATAGGCTGATTGCAATTTCAAACTCCACCATAAATGACTGTATTAAGCAGCGGTTGTCATTCTTTATTAATACAAGAATTACCTGAAGGTCCATCCTCTGGCCAGGGCCTCCTTTAGCTCATGAAATGGGTACAGGAATAGGAAAATATTGGTGTATCGTGATTTCATTATATCATGGTTTCAAAAATATGAAGTGAAGTGTGGACAGTGTTTATTTAGCCCAGCTCTCTGGTGGATCAGTCTAATCACACGTTCCCTTTCTTTTCTCTCTCATTTAAGAGTGTTCGTGTGGGAAGTGTTCAGCAAGAGCAAAATTCCATTTGAACATTTTTTTCAACTCCGAGGCTGTGGATAAAATTTCAGCTGGACTGAGGCTCTTCAAACCCAAGATGTTTCCCGAAAGAGTGTATATGCTGATGAACAACTGCTGGTAAGAGGTACGAGGGATTAGGTTTATGTACACTTTTAATTTTTTTAAAAGTTTTTATTGCACATTTGACAAGCCATTGAAAAGCATACAATCAACATATATCATAGAGTCCAAGTATCAACACAAGAACTTTACAGTTACATAATGATACAGCAGGAAAATGACAGTGATTGGATAAGTTACCCATCATGTTGCAGAGGAAAAGCATCAAGCCATTTCTCCCAAATTTTGCCGTGGCATGCCACGAGCTTCATACGTTATCTTAATCATTGGAAGCATACGATTCACTAGATTTACCCAGTGATCAAAAGAGGGAGGTACAGGTTGTAGCCAATGTTGAATAATGGCTTTCCTAGCATAAAACAGTAATGTCCTATATAGGATTCTCGTATACTTTTGAGGGACTAGATCATCCACTACCCCCAGGATACAAGCTTCGGGAGAAATGACCTGAGGCAAATCCAAGTAGTCACTGAGACATTGCACCACTCTACTCCAAAAATTCTGAACTTTGGGACAGACCCATAGAACATGAAGGAAGTCTGCGGAGGGGCATGAGCAGCGGGGACACAGCGGAGATTTATTCGTAAAAATCCTATTGAGTCTCTTAGGGGAGTAATAGTACAGATGAAGGATTTTGAAGCTAATCAACCTATCACGTGTGGAGATCAGATAGCAGTACATTCTGTCAGTGGCCTCTTCCCACATATCGTCTGTGATCGAGGGCAAAATCAACTGCCATTTTGCAAAGGCTAACTGAAAGGGAGAAGGTTTTGCCTCCAATAGGGATTTATATAAAACCGAGACCAGCTTCCGAGAATCCGGGGAATGGAGCACATTGGTGACCGCAAACTTATGATAAATTGGGTTACATCCACCAAATTGACCCCTAAAGGCATGTTGCAATTGCATATATCTAAAGGGGTCAATTGGGCGGTTTGGATATCTTTCCTGGAGCTTGGGTAGAGTTAGGAGAGTGCCCTGGTCAAGCAAGTCTCTTAGGCATTTAATTTGCAAATTAGGCCAATATATAACATCTAGAAGATTCCTGAAATGAGGAAGGTGAGAGTTCCCCCAGAGTGGAGTATGGGGTGAAATGAGATACGGCTTGATCCCAAATATACGGAGAGCCTCCTGCCAGGCTAGGTAGGGGGCCTTCAGTACAGGTGGTAAAAAAGTAGAGTCCCTCAATTTGCACATGGGACACAGTGAAAGTGACTCTATCGGTCCCAATATGAGGGCGTGTAGGAGCATGTTAGGGTCTTCCGGATCAGGGTTCAACCAAGTGTGAATATGAGATAGTTGTGCTGCTAAGTAATAGCCCCAAAGGTCCGGCAACCCCAACCCACCCTTCGAGATTGGGGCGACTAACAATTTCCAGGAGAGTCTCGATTGTTTACCCGACCATACAAATGAAATTAGAATGGAATTCACTTTCTTAAAATAGGAGGTAGGAATGGTGGTCGGGGAGTTCCTAAACAGATACAAGAATTTAGGCAAGTATATCATTTTAATAAGGTTTATTTTCCCCCACATAGTAAGCGGCAATTGTTTCCAGGACGTGACTGCCGAAGTGAATTTTCCTAGTAGAGGGATTAGATTAAGATCCAAAAAGTCAAGTTCGGTAAGGCTGACATTGACCCCAAGATATTTAACTCTAGAAGCCCAAACAAGTGGAATGTTAGAGGGGCGTAAGTGTTGGGGAATATTATCAAGAGGCAGTATGAGGGACTTATCCCAGTTAATCTTTAAACTAGAGTATCACCCAAACTCCTGGACAATGGTCAGCGCAGTGTGTAGGGATAAATCGGGATCAGCCAGAAATAACAAAATGTCATCAGCATATAGCGCTATGCGTTCCTCACATGTTTTATATTTGACGCCTGAAATATTATGGGCACTACAAATTGTGAGAGCCAAGGGTTCTATCGCCAGGGCGAATAATAAGGGGGACAACGGGCAACCTTGGCGGGTGACCCGATAGAGACGAAAGGGCTTGGATGTGGAATTATTGACCCTGACCTGTGCGACCGGCTCCACATAGAGCAGCTGTATCCAGTAGATAAACCGAGGGCCAATGCCAAATGCCTTAAGGGTCTCCCATATAAAAGGCCATTCCACCGTATCAAAAGCTTTGGCCGAATCTAGGGACACCACTATACGAGAGCCCGGATTATCATGATCAATCTGTAAATTTGTATATAGTCTACGCAGGTTGATGGAGGTGGACTTGTTGGGCATAAAGACAGATTGGTCATAGTGTACAATTGAGGAGATAACTTTCAGCAACCTATTGGCCAAGATTTTAGCAAGCACTTTGGCATCGGAATTTATAAGGGAGATGGGTCGGTATGAGTCGCACAGGTCAGGGTCTTTTCCAGGTTTGTGAATCAACACAATAATAGCCGAATACATAGAAGGTGGAAGACTACCCGACTGTTGAGAGGCCTCAAGTGTCTTAAGGAAATTAGGGACAAAATCCGTCATCACCAGCCTGTACCATTCAGCCGGGAGACCGTCTGGTCCAGGGGTTTTGTTAGCAGGGAATGAATGCAGGGCATCTTGTATTTCCTGAGTCATGATGGGGTTCTCTAGAAATTCTCGTTGTTGGCGGTCTAACTGTGGACATGAAAGGGAAGCAATATGATTTGTGATTTCCTCCAGAGAGCAGGACAATTGAGATTCATACAGAGTGGCAAAAAAGTCACAAAACACCTCAGTTATGTCAGAGGGAGTCTCTACTATATCTCCTGTTTTATTTTTAATTCTAGGAATTAATGTAGTGGGTGAGGCTGCTAAATAAGCCACGTCTTTCCTGCTTTTTCCCCTTGATCAAACAGGCGTTGTGAGGTATATAAAAGTTTTTTCTGGGTGAGAGTGGTGTTAACTAACTCCAACTCCCGTTGGGCTTTGCAGAGGGAGATATGGTTAGCCTCAGTCGGGTCAATGGTGAAAGCTCGTTCGGCAGTGCATACAGTGTGTTTTGCCTCTTCCACCCCCATTTTCGTGTTACTCCGCGCCCTATTAATAGCTGTTATCAAGGAACCCCTGGTTGCTGCTTTAGAGGCATCCCAGCTCACTGCAGAAGACGTGTAGTTACCATTCAAGGCCCAATATTCACTATATTCCCGGGTGACTGACTCTTGTACCTCAACCAGGCCTCTACAAAGGTTTCAGTATGGGCGCCTTCACATCCCTCAGGAAGACCAATAATGCGGAGATTGGACCTGCGTTGACGATTTTCAAGATCGTCGACATGTGCCATAAGTAAACGGTGGTCATGTTGAAGCTGTTGCACTTGCCTTTGTAACGGCGTGAAATCGTCCTCCAGGGTTCCAATCCTTCGTTCCGCTTCGACAGTGCGCTCTGAGCTTCTGCACGTCGTGACGCAGCAAGGAGAGATCCACTTTGATCTCCTCCATTTTGGAAGTCATAGTAGTAGTAGTTTCTGCAAGTTGACACGTCAATGAGGCCTTGGAGTCAGATATCGCCAGCATTAGCGAGTGTAGTGTAGTCTCGCTGGGTTGTTCACCTGTAGTGTCCAACTGCGGGGAGCCAGATTGACTGGGACGCGCGGGCCCTTTAGCGCTAGGTGTCGAGTCGCCGCCATCTTGCGGATTCGCTTTCGGGAAAAGTTTTTGAAAGCTGTCCACCTTCGTCTTACCGGAGCTTTTGTAAGGCATCACGCCGGGCAAAGGACTCCTTAATAGACAAATAACAATTAGCAACTGGAGAAGTGGCTCAGGATAGTTGTTGTAGCGGGAGCCTCAGCACAGCACGTCCTCTCTGTTTCACATCCTAGCCCCGCCCCCCTCGGTTTATGTACACTTTTAACATAAGTAGCGTAATCGCAAAATAAAAGCCTTTTATCCAATCACAATCTCCTCCACATCCTAAAGTAAGATGGCTGCATGGAAATAATATATGGGAGCCATTAATTCTGTCTCCATCTCTGGATCTTGGCATTATCTTTCCCAAGTACGAAAATTTTTTCCAACTGAACAATAGATATGTAAATACACATCACACATTTTTGTCTTTGATGAATTGGGGTTATGAGCACTAACCAGTGACTAAAATATTCATTTTAGTAACAATTTACAAGATTTACAATGTCCCTTCCTCTTTTTGTTTTTAAGTTGACTCTTGTTAACTGGGGATATGCCGTGGATATTTGTAATACAGCATTATTACTACAAATTATTTACTAGCATATATTGTAGTTGAAAACAGTGTTTGTTTATCCCTTTCTGTTCTTTCTGTTCTTTAGCAAAGGTCGACTCTCCTCCAGGTCTGTTAATCAGCTAGTTTCATATAGAGTCAGGGATGCAGAAAATATATAGTGAATAAAGTACCCTCTATTGTAAAATATAAGGATATTATAAGTTACCGAGCAGTTCCAGGACCATTTTTTTATGCAGGTCATGGAACTCCGAGGTGACTTCTAATATCCTAATATTTTACATCAGGGGGAACTTTATTATAATACACAGGTTTCATTGAGTCATGTGACAGAAATGACATCACTAAGCTCAGTTTATAACCAATGACATCACTAAGCACCGCTTATAAGGATATCATTTCCAGGATATTGTGTATTATAAACAAATAATGATTTTAGTATAATAATAATAATATATATTTAAAAGTTGCTTAGAATTGCATTCTGTTTTTATGCAAAAACAGGAGCAAGGATATCGGGACAGGCTTCAAAATCCCATTTCCCCAATCGGTCTCTGTAGGCTTGAAATATTATCTGATCATTGTCCTTGAGACCTAGCGGGTGGGTCTAATCAGGCCAAGATCTCTTTGTTTAGCAACCTTTGCAAAGAACAGTTTAGCTGTATGGCCAGCTTTTGCCTTGTCCTTTTTGTAAGGACCTAAGAGAGTAGAAACACCACCCTTCCCCATAACTATCCATACAATAGGTTGATAATGCACTTTAATAAGGGAGTACAAGGCATTTACAAATTGGGTTACAAATTGGATTGTACTGGATCTAAAATGAGCTTTTTTCAAGATTTGGATTCAGTCAGGAGCGTTGCGCCAATGAGGTGGGTTAAGAAACTAGGTGACAGCACCCCACAAGTTTATGGGGGTGGCAAAAAGCTGCTCCTGAGAACTTGAAAGGCTTTGTTCACCTTTAAATTGACTTTTAGTATGATGTAGAGAGTGATATTCTGAGGCAAAATGCTTCATGTTTTATCATTTGTGGTTTTTGAGTTATTTAGCTTTTTATTCAGCAGCTCTCCAGTTTGCAAATTCAGCAGTCTGGTTGCTAGGATCCAAATTACCCCAGCAACCATGCACTGATTTGAATAAGAGATTGGAATATGAATAGGAGAGGCTTTAAAATAAAGATGAGTAATAAAAGTAGCAATAATAATACATTGATAGCCTTACAGAGCATTTGTTTTTTAGATGGGGTCAGTGACCCCCATTTGAAAGCTGGTAAGTGTCAGAAGAAGAAGGCAACTGATTAAATAATTATTGAAATTAAATACTGAAAAGTTTCTTAGAACTTGCCGGTCTGTAACATACTAAAAGCTAACAAAGGAGAACTACTCCTTTAATAGCTGACTTTCAGGGTTTAAAGATGGAAATGCTAGTGTTGAGAGCAAAATTGCGCCCTCTGCACTGGCAATGTGGATCCCCCTGGACCCTCTCTGGCACTCAAAAGGTTAGCGCAAAGGATCAAGGTGGGGCAACGATCGCCTCTGGATTCAGTTAAAGGAGAACCAAACCCGTTATTTTTAAATCCTCTACTCTGCATATACCCCCTCCCTGCTGCCCCCTAGCCTAGGTGTTACCCTGGGCAAATGCCCCTAACATTTTACTTACCTCTTGGTGCAGATTCAGCGCATCAGAGTTCACGGGCGCCGTCTTCTTCTCTTTGGCAATTTCGTGACTTTGGGCGCATGCACAGTTGTTAAAAAAATGGCAGATTGCTCCAACCACGCTTGTGCCGATACGGCGCTTACTTCACGAAGATTACAGAAGAGAAGAAGATGGCGCCCATGAACTCCGATGCGCTAAATCTGCAACAAGGGGTAAGTAAAGAGTTAGGGGAATTTTCCGAGGGCAACACCTAGGCTGGGGGAGCAGGGAGGGGTCTAGAAGATTACCAAACCTCACAAAATTCTAATTTCCAATTCTGTGGGCATATTTCAAGGATCTGCTTCCTTTCCTTCCTTTCAACTGGTAAAGTTCAGTATATAAAATACTGTATATAATATAGCCATATTCTTTTATAGGCCTTCATTTCCTTCAAAGTAGGGATGCACCGAATCCAGGATTCGGTTCAGTATTTAGCCTTTTTTAGCAGGATTCGGCTGAATCCTTCTGCAAGACCGAACCGAATCCGAATCCTTATTTGCATATGCAAATTAGGGGAGGGGAGGGAAATCCGTGACTTTTCACAAAACAAGGAAGTTAAAACATTTTCACCCTTCCAAACCCTAATTTGCATATGCAAATTAGGGTTTGGTTTCGGTTCGTTATTCGGACAAATCATTCTCGAAGGATTCGGGGGTTCGGCCGAATCCAAAATAGTGGATTCGGTGCATCCCTTCTTCAAAGGGACATACACATTTTAAGTGAAAAGTGATACACCCCAAATTAGGAGCCATTACTTGGGAAGACACATTTATCAAGGGTTTAGAGAGGGTCTATGTATGGTAGGGGGTAGGGGATTTTAATAAAAAAGATTTGCTTCTCCTTTAAATCCTTTATTGCTGCACATAAAGTCACCCTATTACTCCATAGAACCCCTTTTTTTAAAGAGGTTTTTCACCTTCAACAAGTTTGTTTTTTATGATTTGTGGTTTTTGATTTATTTAGCTTTTCATTCTATTTCAGCAAACTGGTTGCTAGGCTCCGAATTGCCTTAGCAACCATGCACTAATTTGAATAAGAGACTGGCATATGAATAGGAGAGGCCTGAATAAAATGAATGAGTAATAAAAAGTAGCAATAACAATAAACGTGTCGCATTGCAGAGCATTTGTTTTTTAGATGGGGACAATGACCCCCATTTGAAAGATGGAAAGTATAGTTTTTTTAATTATTTGTCTCCTTCTGGCTTTTTCCAGATTTCAAATGTGGGTCACTGACCCCATCTAGAAAACCAACGCTCTGTAAGGCTACAAATGTATTGCTATTGCTACTTTTTATTACTCATCTTTCTATTCAGGTCCTCTCCTATTCATATTCCAGTCTCTTATTCAAATCAGTTGTATGGTTGCTAGGGTAATTCGGACCCTAGCAACCAGATTGCTGAAATTGCAACTTGAGAACTGCTGAATGAAAAACTATAAATAACACAACAATCACAAATAATAAAAAATGAAAACCAATTGCAGATACTGAATGAATTGGCATTCATTTTTTGTTTTGTATAATTTGTAATTTATTAGCTAATTCTTCACCTTTCCAGGCTGCAACTGAAAATGGTACCTGGTTTTTGAAGTTCATCAACCAAAAACAGACTGACTGCACTCCTTAACATTTATTGTTATTATTTTGCTTGCTTTTTCATCCATTCCCTAATTATCTAGCCATAGAGCCCAGGTTGCTAGGGTATTTAACCACTAGCAACGATATAACTCTTTAATATCCATGCAGCAAAAACATAGTCCAAAAAAAAAATTATAATTTGAAAAACACAAATAAGAAATGGAGACCAATGGTAAGTTGTCTGCTGTCTACACCGTACTAGAAGTTACTTTTAAGAAGAACAACCACTTTTGTTCCTCTCATAAACTGAAATGAACATAAAAACTGCAAGTTTAGGGTTCCTCTTTTCCTCGATTCTTTTCCTCGATTCAGTTCGTAAACTACCACTTTCACCGTGTTTTTACTTTTCTGATTTAGTAAAACATTTGGTTGCCTTAATCATCATAAAGTAAGTGTAATAACCAAGTGCGGGGTGCAGCCTGCTTCCTTGTTAATCATTTATTGTTAAGTCTTGCGCTGAGAGGTGGAGATGAATTAAAACAGTTTGAGGTGTATATTCACCAATTATACCTTTTATATGTCGCTCACTGTAATCCTAATTATTCAAATGCACATAATCTGTTTACCGAATGGAACAGGTTGCAAGAAATAATTGGGCTGCAGGACTTTTCTAGAGGGGCTAGTTAACTGAACTAGCCAACTACCTTATTTTGAAGCCATTCAACCAGCTATGATTTTGTTACTGTGTCAGACTGGGTCTTCTAGGGAACCTAAAACCCTTGGGCCCAGACTGGCAGCAATAAGTCCAAATGTTAAAGGATTTTATAAGAGCCCCTGGTGGAAATTAGGGATGCACCAAATCCAGGATTCGGTGTGGGATTCGGTCAGGATTTGGCCTTTTTCAGCAGGATTTGGATTCGGCCAAATCCTTCTGCCTGGCCGAACCAAATCTGAATCCAAATTTGCATATGCAAATTAGGGGAGGGAAATTGGGTTACTTTTTGTCACAAAACAAGGAAGTAAAAATTGTTTCCCCCTTCCCACCTCTAGGATTCAGATCCGGTATTCGGCCGAAACTTTAGAGAAGGATTCGGGGTTCGGCCGAATCCAAAATAGTAGATTTGGTGCATCCCTAGTGGAAATAAGGACTGAATTCTCCTAAAACTTAGGAGATCCTTTTGTATTCTGGTAGGCCATTGTGACCCTATTTTGTTGAATGATATTGCTTCATTTTAATCAAGCTTACTATGCAACAGTATTACCTTAATGTCAAAACGACTCCGCATGCTGCTGGCCCATTTGTTTATCTGCTTGTCAATCTCACCAAATACATCTGTCCATACATCTGTGTACATCTATTCCGTTATCTGGAAACCCATTATCCAGAAAGCTCTGAGTTACAGAAAGCCCATCTCCCATAGACTCCATTATAATTAAAATAATCCAAATTTTGAAAAATGATTTCTTTTCTTTTCTCATCCTTTTTCTCTGTGATAATAAAACAGTAACTTGTACTTGATCCAAACTGAGATGTAATTAATCCTTATTGGAGGCAAAACCAGCCTATTGGGTTTATTTAAAGTTTACATAATTTTCTAGTAGATTTATGGGGGAATGTAATAAAAGTCGGAAACAGAAAAACTATATGCCTTTGCGCGAACAAATTTTGCTTTGTGCGTATGTAATATAGCTTTTGCGAACCTGGAAACTGTTTAGCGACCACTTCCGACAGTGGAAGACCGTTTGCGAATGTTATAGTTTGCGCCAATGCGAATTCAATGTAATAAAACTTACTGAAAAAGTCGTTATGTTTGCTCCGAAAGATTGCGACACCTTCAAGCACGCAATTAAAATTCGCAATGCGCAATTAAAATTCGCAAGTAATAACAGTTTAAGGAACAATATTACATTGTGAGATGTGGATTTTTATTCTTATTGGTGCGAATTGTTTTACTCTTTGAGATTTGTATTACATTCCCCCGTTAAAGTATGAAGAGCCAAATTACGGAAAGATGCGGTATCCGTAAAAAACCCCCAGGTCTCGAGCATTCTGGATTAACAGGTCCCATACCTGTATATGATATTTCTTCCTTTATTTATAACATGTGAGCTAAAATGGAATGTAAGTTTTTTTTTTAATGTTTCAGAAAATGATCTCATCAAACAAATGTGTTCAATGTGTTAAAACTGAAAAAAACAATAGATTATAACAATGGAAAAGGCGTTGACCTGAAGGGCTACTCAAAATGGTTGCTCACCTCTAAGTTAACTTTTAGTATGATGTAGAGAGTGATAATTCTGAGACAATTTCCAAATGGTTTTCTTTCTTTTTTTCATTTTCTTTTTTACATTATTTAGCTTTTTATTCAGCAACTCTCCAGTTTGCAGTTTCAGGAATCTAGTTGCTAGGGTCCAAATTACCCTAGCAACCAAGCTTAGATTGGAACAAGAGAATGGAATCTGAACAGAAAGAATTAATATAAAGTAGCAATAAACATACATGTGTAGCCTTACACACAGTGTCGGACTGGGACACCAGGGGCCCACCCAAAAACATTTGACTAGGGGCCCACCAATTAATTTTAGACCAGGGGCCCACTCTTACATACTATTATTATTATTCCTCTCCTCACTCAAACTCTATTCTCCTAGTCACTTTTCTTTACATACTATAATCTATTATTCCGTCTATTTAGCCACTTTGTTCTCATAGAAATAGGGAATGGCCATTAAATAGGCCACATGTCTAGCAGCATAACGGCCCACAAACACCTTGGCCCACCTGGACTTTTCCAGGTATCCTGGTGGGCCAGTCCAACACTGCTTACACAGCATTTGTTTTTTAAATGGGGTCACTGACCACCAATTTGGAAGCTGGAAAGAGTCAGAAGCAAAAGGCATAATTGAAATACTACAAAAAAATAGTGATGACCAATTGAAAAGTTGCTTAGAATTGGTCATGCTATAACATAAAAATGATCAGAAATGTTAACCATCCCATAAAACTAATATACAAAACTATATATCAAGATGCATATGAAGCCTGCAATCAAACTATGTAGAGACTGGGAGCAGGGCCAACAACTATCACAGCATATAAAGGATATATGGACCAGCACTCTCTTGTTGAGAAACAAAAATGTTTTCTTTATTCCTCCATCTCACTGGGATTCAAACTATTGGGTCATATATTAGGACAATTTTATGTTCAGCACCTGCAGACTACATAACAGGTTAAATATTGTGCCAGTTCCTATGCCCTGTGTGTTGTAGGAATTTATTGGTGTTGATTTCGGGTGGCTTTCATTAACATTCTCCTGCATGTATGTTCACCCCTTTCTCATTTCTCTTAGTATTTTGGGGGGCTCGGTGCTTCTTCAGTACGAGAACTGCCTTCCCCATTTCCATTTAATCTTTGACATTGTGCCAGACTATAGTTGCAGTAAAGATCTGATCTCTAGATCCTAGTTCTGTAGAGTAACATATTTTAGGGTTACAGCACCCTGTGTTTCAGTGCAAGGTATCTTGTCTTGACCATTCATAGGCAGATTTGGGCTGATAGAAATACACAAAAAGAAATGCATAGAAACTGTGGGGCAAATTCACTAACCTCCAAAAAAATCGCCAGCGACGGCTTCGCTCACAGCGCAATACTTCGCAAGGCGTAGATTTGCCAGGACAACGATAATTCACTAAAATCCAAAGTTGCGTCCAGGGCGTGAACGGTGGCGAAGTTGTCCTAACGTTACTGCGCCAAGTGAAGCAAAGTGGCGCTAGCGTTGGCTAATTTGCATATGGCGGGAAGTTAATGTACAATGGACATATATGTTGCAGAAAAAACATTACACTACACAAGCCTGGGAAACGTTAATAAAATAAAGTTGTTATATTGCCCTACACATGAGTCCAGTGTATAGTCTATGTGCAATGCATTCAGTAGTTGTGGAACAAATCCAGGGCAGCAACTTGTCTGCAAAGTTCTTTATTGGGATAATGAGTTACACAACATGTTTCGGGCCCACGCCCTTTATCAAGTGTAAAAAGGAACAACCAAAAACAATCATTTATAATCTCATGTGACTACCAGCAGTGCAGTATGGGTAAAAGTTTTCCATTAACTATTTAGTGTTATACATCTTAAAGTGCATTGTGCAACTATAACTCCCGTATGGCTGCACACAGTTCATCATGGATAAAACTTTTTCATTAACTATTTAGTGATATACATCTTAAAGTGCATTGTGCAACTATAACTCCCATATGGCTGCACACAGTTCATCATGGATAAAACTTTTTCATTAACTATTTAGTGATATACATCTTAAAATGCATTGTGCAATTATAACTCCCATATGGCTACACACAGTTCATCATAGATAAAACTTTTTTCATTAACTATCAGTGATATACATCTTAAAGTGCATAATAGAGATTTTACAAATTTATAAAAGCCTCTCACAAAGTGTAAAATTACAAAATATGATCTCTAATAAATATTGTAAAAACTTATTGTGACCCAATTCATCTAGCTATTAAAAGTGACACACATTATTTCATATAATACATGTTGAAATCCCACTGAAACATAATGTTAAAACCAGGTTACTGCTCAATCCGCCTAACCTGTAAAAGACCTGTAAAAACAAGGAAATTGCCATTAGCCTATCCAATTCACTTGAAATCTTTATGTTGTATCAATTTAGCACTTCTATTATAACTGCTTTAAGTTTACCTTTGGGGTATCCCCTTTGCAGAAACCTTTCTGTCAGATCGCTACTTGCATGTTTATAACCCACTTCACTGGATGCTATCTTCTTGGCTCTGGTCTGTCAGTACTAGGATAAAAGAGCATAAAGGCAATATACGCAATTTTAAAAATGACACCTATACTGACACTCCTGTAGCCAGACATTTTGATACTGTAAAACATAATGTATGTCAGCTAAAGTGGATAGTGTTAGAGACAGTAGCAAAACCCAGTAGAGGAGGTGATCATAACTTGATACTATTGCAGAGGGAGGCCAGATGGATAAAGCGCTTGGATAGTGCTTATCCGAAAGGGTTAAATGAGCAGTGCAATTTATCATGTTTTCTTTAATAGTAATGGCTTGTCGTCCTTTGTTCCCAGGAATTATAACTAGATTCCAAGTTGTAATGACATGGAACTCCTGCTGCATTTACATATGGGTGAGTCCATTCAATCAGGAGTCTTTATATATATATCGTTTATTTTTGAATTGGTAACTATAATATTGCAACCTTGTTGCTAAGAAAGATAATATATACATAGAAGCCAGTGATAGGAAATAATTACAGAATGTCTTAGAATAGCAACATATGTTGCGAGATTAGAAGGTACTGTTAAATTGATATAATAGAAGTGCTAAATTGATACAACATAAAGATTTCAAGTGAATTGGATAGGCTAATGGCAATTTCCTTGTTTTTACAGGTCTTTTACAGGTTAGGCGGATTGAGCAGTAACCTGGTTTTAACATTATGTTTCAGTGGGATTTCAACATGTATTATATGAAATAATGTGTGTCACTTTTAATAGCTAGATGAATTGGGTCACAATAAGTTTTTACAATATTTATTAGAGATCATATTTTGTAATTTTACACTTTGTGAGAGGCTTTTATAAATTTGTAAAATCTCTATTATGCACTTTAAGATGTATATCACTGATAGTTAATGAAAAAAGTTTTATCTATGATGAACTGTGTGTAGCCATATGGGAGTTATAATTGCACAATGCATTTTAAGATGTATATCACTAAATAGTTAATGAAAAAGTTTTATCCATGATGAACTGTGTGCAGCCATATGGGAGTTATAGTTGCACAATGCACTTTAAGATGTATATCACTAAATAGTTAATGAAAAAGTTTTATCCATGATGAACTGTGTGCAGCCATACGGGAGTTATAGTTGCACAATGCACTTTAAGATGTATAACACTAAATAGTTAATGGAAAACTTTTACCCATACTGCACTGCTGGTAGTCACATGAGATTATAAATGATTGTTTTTGGTTGTTCCTTTTTACACTTGATAAAGGGCGTGGGCCCGAAACATGTTGTGTAACTCATTATCCCAATAAAGAACTTTGCAGACAAGTTGCTGCCCTGGATTTGTTCCACAACTACTGAATGCATTGAACTATTGGGTATTACACACAGAATACCTGTGGAAGAAGCCAACAAAGAAATTCGGTGAGCTTGCTCTGAATACTATATTTATAGTCTATGTGCCATATGTTAGGGAATGTAGGGGGGAAGCCAGTTACCCCCAAACAAATGTATGCTCTTTTGCAACCTATCACCCTGAAAAAAGGAAAAGTCGCCAGCGTTTTTTGGGACTTTTTTCAACTATTTTTTTAGGAACTCCTATCTACTCTATTGCACTTCGCCTGGTCTGAGGTGGCGAAGTCAAGTCTGGCGCAAGAGGTAACGTTCAGTAAAATCCGCATCTTAGTGAATTTGCGTAGTTACGTCCATTCGCCAGAGCGAAAATTCGCCAGGCATTAGGGAGCGAAGTACCGCTAGAGTCTATCTCCTTCGCTAGCGAAGTTACACCGGCGACCGTTAGTAAATTGGTGAAGTTCCGAAATGACGTCACACTGGCGAATTTTCGCCAGCATTAGTCACTTTAGTAAATTTGCCCCTGTGTGTTTGTGCACACATTATATATATATATATATATATATATATATATATATATATATATATATATATATGCTTTATTTACATAGTGCAGCATGGAGCTTCTTCATTCTGCATGCTGTTTGTCTTCATTTCATGGAATGCCCCATGCAATACTGAATATTCAGGCTGGTAAAATAATTAAACGGCGCCCACAATGACCTTAAACATAGCACTTGTGTTATTGCAGTAAAATTTTAATTTAATAATACATGTTATTGCCTCCCAATTACCACTCACTGCCCAACTTTATGCATTTTGGGGAAGTGATATCAAACATAAATGGATGTTAGAAGTCACCTAGGAGTTCCACGATTATATAAAAGCCCAAGGCTCCAGACATCAGTTCAAAACCCAACTGTTTCAGAATCTAAATCAGATATGTAACTTTGTTAACCTTCTCATTGTTTTAGCCACTTTGCTGAAATATCATTATTCCCTTGTGATGTAAAGTTCCTGCAACACAACCTGGTGTTGTCTGCTGTGCTGCTGAAGCCAAGACAAAACTCTAAAATAATTAACTGACATATATATAAATAACTGACAACTATTATCTTGGCATACAAAAAAGATTATATACATTCTACATATACATTTTATTTATTTGTTTCCCTATTGTGTCACCCATTTCTGTAATCATTGGCCCATAACACTGATCCTGTTTCAAGTGTTTCAAATGCAATTATACTCTGATGGCTGATTGGCTGAAAGAAAATCAGCTAAGAGGGGTCATCCACTAACATAACCAAATAATACAAGTATTCCACATAATCCCAAAATCATCTTATACAAGTATGGGACCTGTTATGCAGAATGCTCGGGACCTGGGTGTAAATTTATCTTTACGTAATTTAGATTGCCATACTTTGTCTACTAGAAAATCATGTAAACATTAAATAAACCCAATAGGCTGGTTTTACCTCCAATAAAAATTAATTGTATCTTAGTGTGGATCAAGTACAAGGTACTGTTTTATTATTTTAGAGAAAAAGGAAATCATTTTTATTTTCTTGATAATGGGTTTCCCGATAATGGATCCCTTATAAATAGATAAAACATTTTAATTTATACAATTTTCTTATTCTCCCCGGAGGAAAAGGAAATCATTGTTTAAAATGTAGTCTATGGGAGATGACGATGATGCAATTCTGAACTTTCTGCATAATGGGTTTCACGATAACGCAGGGCCGGAACTAGGGGTAGGTAGAAGAGGCACCGGCCTAGGGCGCAATGAAAGGGGGCGCTGGGCAGGTACCTGTCCTCTGCCTACCCCTAGTCCATGTGCATTACTTTCCCCTGCCTTCCTCTCCCCCGGCGCTCTCTCCCCTCCCTTCCAACGCTCTCATCCTTCCCTTCCGACACACTCTCCCCTCCGGCCCTCCCTCCCCTTCTGCGCATGCGTGTGCACCTTTCGACGCTCTCTCCCCTCCGTCCCTTTCTGAGCATGCGTGTGCACCTTCCGATGCTCTCTCCCCTCTGACACTCCCTCCTCTTCTGCACATGTGTGTGCACCTTCCGATACTCTCTTCCTCCGGCCCTCCTTCCTCATCTGTGCATGCGTGTGCATCTTCCGATGCTCTCTCCCCTTCGATACTCTCTCCCCTTCGGCCCTCCCTCCTTTTCTGCACGTGCGTGTGCACCTTCCGATGCTCTCTCCTCTCCCTTCCGACACTCTCTTCCCTCCGGCCCTCCCTCCTCTTCTGCACACGAGTGTGCACCTTCTGACGCTCTCTCGCCTCCGACATTCTCTCCCCTCCGGGCCTCACTCCTCTTCTGTGCATGCGCGTGCACCTTCCGAAGCTCTCTCCCCTCCCTTCTGACACTCTCTCCCTTCCGGCCCTTCCTCCTCTTCTGCACATGCGCGTGCACCTTTCCGATGCTCTCTCCCCTCCCTTCCGACACTCTCTTCCCTCTGGCCCTCCCTCCCCTTTTGCGCATGCTTGTGCACCTTCCGATGCTCTCTCCCCTCCCTTCCGACACTCTGTTCCCTCCGGCCCTCCCTTCCCTTCTGCACATGCGTGTGCACCTTCCTACGCTCTCTCCCCTCCGGGCCTCCCTCCTCTTCTGTGCATGCAACTTCTGAAGCTCTCTCCCGGGGCCGGAACTAGGGGTAGGCAGAGTAGGAACGTGCCTAGGGCGCAAAGCTGGGGGGGCGCCAGGCATACACCTCCTCTGTCGCCTACCCCCAGTCCGGTGCCCGACTCTTTGTGGTCTTTACTTCTTCTTGCGCTCCTGCGCATGTGCCCGAATGTATTTCCCGGCAATTTGCGCATGCTGGGGGGGGGGGCGCCAGGCACGCACCTCCTCTGTCGCCTACCCCCAGGCCAGTGCCTGACTCTTTGTGGTCTTTACTTCTTCTTGCGCTCTTGCGCATGTGTCCGAATGTATTTCCCGGCAATTTGCGCATGCGCACATTTGCGCATGTGCAGTAGCGCAAAAGAATTTAAAACTACCACTTTTCTTGCGCATGCGCACTTCGGCTAAGCCGGCGACGCGTCCGCTGACTTGCCTTGGGCGCCTGTGCGGCCCGGCCCTGCTCTCTCCCCTAACTTCCGACACTCTCTTCCCTCTGGCCCTCCCTCCCCTTCTGCGCATGTGTGTGCACCTTCCAACTCTTTCTCCCCTCCCTTCCGACACTCTCTTCCCTCTGGCCCTCCCTCCCCTTCTGCGCATGCGTGTGCACCTTCCGACTCTTTCTTCCCCCCTTCCGACACTGTCTTACCTCCGGCCCTCCCTCCCCTTTTGTGCATGTGCGTGCACCTTCTGATGCTCTCTCCCCTTCTGCGTATGCGTGTGCAGTCACTCGAGGGGGAGCACAGTGCCCAGTTGGGTCACCTAGGGCACCCAGTTGACTTGGCCCGGCACTTCGATAACGGATCCAATACCTGTAAAGTTACCACTTTGTTTGTTTCCCTTCTTGTTTTTCAACATTTCAGCTGTAGAAAATGATTTAAAGATCTATACAGCACAAGGGAATGATGATAATTCTGCAAAGTGGATAAAGCAATGAGAAGGTTAACAATGTTAAATTTCCAAGTTAGATTTCGAGTCGGCAACCTGGGTTTTGATCTCACACCAGCAGCTCTGACGGAAGACTCTTGGCTGAGCCAAGAAATGTAATATTTCTTGATTTAAAAGAGGAGTGACAGAGAACACCTCACTCAGTCAAGGGATGCTAGGGTGGAAGGAAAAAGAGAGACAGCAGTTTGGCCTTTGAAGTCAAAAGGATAAGGCTCATCTGAAATTTCATGTACTGACTTGATTGTCAGTTTTCACTTAAAAAAAACAGTTGGTGTGTGTGTCGTGTCTGCCCCAGAGATGTGGCCAAGGCTATTTGAGTAACCGGTAGGTTTCTAATTACACGTCAGCACTTTCTCCTGATTTACAAACTGATATATATATATATTATATCCAGTTCCACAGAGTGTTAAGTTTAACACATTCTGTCCTCTAACCATTGGGTTATTGTCTAGTCTTTACAATTTCTCCAGAGACTTTATTACAGGTATGGAATCCGTTATCCAGAAAGCTCCGCTTATGGAAAGGCCTTCTCACTTAAAGTCAATATTAAAGAGGTGGTTCACCTTTCAGATAACTTAATAAACTTAACTTAATATATCATAGAATGGTTAATTCTATACAACTTTTCTATTGGTCTTCATTATTTTTAAATTTTTATAGTTTTTGAATAATTTCCTTTCCGACTTCCAAATAAGTGTCACCGAACCCCATCTAAAAACAATTGCTCTGTAAGGCTTACACGTGTTATCGCTACTTTTTATTTCTCCTCATTCTATTCATGCCTTCTCATTCATCTTTCAGTTTCTTATTCAAATCAAGTCATGGTTGCTAGGGTAATTAGGACCCTAGCAACCAAATTGCTGAAACTGAAAACCTGCTGAATAAAAAGCTAAATTACTCAAAAACATGCAAATAATAAAACATTCAAACCAATTACAAATTCTCAGAACCTCTCTCAGTGCCGTACTAAAAGTTAATGGAAAGGTGAACGGCCAATTTAAGCAAATCATTTTTAATTTTTTTTTATTGTGATCCTAACGAATCTGCATGAATCCATATTAGTGGCAAAACAACCATTTTGTTTTAATGTTTCAATGATTTCTAGCAGGCTTTAGGTATGAAGATCCAAATTACGCAAAGATCCTTTACCTGGGAAACCCCAGGTCCCAAGCATTATGGGTAACAGATACTATAACTGTACAATGTATATGGTCAAGAACATGACCTTGTCATTAAAGGGGTTGTTTACCTTCCAATTAACTTTTAGTATGTTATAGAATAGCTAGTTCTAAGCAACCTTTCAATTGGCCTTCATTTTTTTCCTTTTTATAGTTTATGAATTATTTGCCTTTTTCTTCTTACTCTTTCCTGCTTTCAAATGGGGGTCACTGACCCCATCAAAAAAACAAATGCTGCTTTTCATTACTCAACTTTCTATTCCGACCCTCTCATATTCAGATTATAGTCACTTATTCAGATCAATGCATGGTTGCTAGGGTAAGTTGGACTCTAGCAACCTGATTACTAGAAATTGCAGAACAGGACCCCCCAATTTTCACTTTTCAGTACCAATTTTTTTCATTGCACGTCCATGTAATAGAAACATTTTCCACTTTCATAGTTATCTTTTTACTGGTCCCTATGACTTTCCAATATACTTACATTAAAAATGTTAAATTTGTTAACACTCTGTAGAATAATATGAGAAATAAAGCAATTATTTAGGGAAGTTCTTGCATTTGGACAAATTTGAGACTTTTTCTGGCAGTGATTTGGCTAAACCCTTAAAATCTGGACTCTTGAAATCTTGTGACTTGACTAGGGAAAAGTGATATTCTGAGACAATTTGCATTTAGTTTTCATTTTTTACTATTTGTGGTTTTTGAGTTATTTAGCTTTATATTCGGCAGCTTTGCAATGTTTAGCAATCTGGTTGCTATGGTTTAAATTACCCTAGTAACCATGCATTAATTGTAATCAGACACTGGAATATGAATAGAAGAGGCCTGAATAGAAGATGAGTAATAAAAAGTAGCAATAATAATACATCGGTAGCCTTACAGAACATTTTGTTTGTAGATGGGGTCAATGACCCCCTTTAGAAAACTGCAAAAAGTCAGAAGAAATTGTTAAACAAACCATAACAAATAAATGATGAAGACCAAATGAAAAGTTGTTTAGAATTATCCATTATATTACTTACTTAAGGGGATTCTGTATGATTTTTATGATGTAGTTTTTATTTCTAAATTACACTTTTTTCACTGCAAATAATTCACTCTATCATATAAAAACTAATTCCTGAACCAGCAAGTGTATTTGTGTAAGTTGTAATATTGGTGTGTAGGTGCATCTCAGGTCATTTGGCCTGGTCATGTGCTTTTAGAAAGATGGAACTGCTTTCTGGAAGGCCTTTGTTTCTCTTACTCAATGTAAATGAATGTGTTGCAGTGGGACCTGGATTTTACTATTGAGTGTTGTTCTTAGATCTACCAGGCAGCTGTTATCTTGTGTTAGGGAGCTATCTGGTTACCTTCCCATTGTCCAATTTGCAGTAAAGAGTGACAGAAGTTTATCAGACATACACTTGCAGGCGGATGGATATAACGGTCCAGTCCTTGCGGGAGGTGACACGGAGGGAAGTGGGACATGCGAGCAGTTTGGATAGCCGTGTTTCTCTTAACCGATCAGCAGGGCCTGCCATTCACAAACGCCGCCCAGCTGGTTCACTTGTCCGTAGGCAGGCTCTGCTGAGAAACATGGCTCCCTTTACTGCTCCATACAGTGGGATTGCGCTTCTCCCCAGCAGCCCTGTCTGTCTCCAGGCTCCCTCCCTGATGTCACTGTGTGTCCTACAAAGTAGTTGGGAGCTGTCTCACACAGTTGCAGCGTCATTTTACACAGAGCGGAAAACGAATACAACACAGAAGTTGCTGAGAGGCAGGGGGAGCCCACTGAACATCGCCTTCCTACTGCTGATTCTGGGAGGAGGATGAAGAAGAGAAGGAGATCTACATGCTGTCAGTGAATAGCCAGGAAAGAGAAATCGAGCATCACAGGATGGATGGTCGCCATGTTGCCTTTTCTGAAGAGGACAGGAAGTGGAGTTTCTGCAAGTTATTTCTTAATAAAGGCTTTGCTATTTTACATTTTAATTTGTCTTGGTGTTTTTATTTCGTTGTATTCTAACGAATTCTTTTGTAGAAATTTTGATGTTAATGTTCCTTTAAGTGACACAAGTGATAGATTCTATGGGGTGTCTTCATTTCGGGGCCCCTATATGCCACAAATGTAGGTAAACCTAAGCACATTGGGCATCAAACTGTTCAGTGGATCCCTGGCATTCATATTTTGGGTGTTTTATCTTGGTACCCAATGACCTGTAGGAGACTTGCTGTGGACTGGTAGCTTTGGTCACTTTTCAACAATTTCACAAATTTTTATAAAAATCAATGTAGTCACATACTATACATATTTGGTATTGGCGTGTTCAGGAGACATGGAACTTTCCAAATCTGTTGTGTTTTCATGCAGAAACTAAATGATGTCGCTGATATATATGTTTATATTATAGGAAACATTCAGAAGCCTATATCCTATTACAGAAGTGGAATGACACCAACATTCTAGTATATTTTGAAAGCTTATGTTGTCCTGAAAAAAATGATTTTCCTGGATTAACCTAAAGACCCTCCCAGGAAACACCCCTAAAGGGAAAGAGTTTTAAATGTTCAAAATCTGTCTGGCAATGAAAGTACCAAATTGGTTGTCAGTAGTAAATGTCTGTGTCTCCAAAGATGCCCTAGCAGCTCACCATCTTCTTTTCTGCTGATTCCCAGCACATACAAAGCTCATACAAAGGTGTTTGCAGCCGTTTGGCACAATAGACTCAGGGGATCCCTCCCCCATGGACGAGCAATCCCGTGTGCCGGTTGTGTGTTCTTCATGTTTGTTTTGTGCTGATATTGCTTCCAGAGACAGTTTAGAACTCAGCAGTGAGTGTTCCATCTAAGAACATGTCAGTTTAGAATTGTAGAACTGGTGATTTCTTTAGAAATTGCAGGTGAAACAACACAGCTAATGGGGCAAATGCATCTTTCTGCAGCCCCACGTGCATTATTGTATTTATAATCCGTGTACAAAGGGTTCCTTCGTCCATTTGTCATATAGTTCCACTTATTAAATATAAAAATTCATGTGTAATGTCACTGTACAGATGACACTAAATATTCCCAGTAAATAGCGAATAACATTACGAGTTCCCTGGCTGACATGAGCCTGCAGCAAATCTCCTGTCATGAGTATAAACCCTACTTCCATGCTGTTTATATGCGGCTCCCACGTTTTCGCCCAATACAGAAACTATGGAATTCCACACCCTGTGCTTCTATCAAAGTGTAAAGGAGCAGGAACCACTATGCAACATTATTATGAATCAGGCCCGGACTGGCAATCTGTGGGTTCTGGCAAATGCCAGAGGGGCTGCTATAAAGTGCCATAGAAAGTCAGTATTTAGTGGGCTGGTGGGGGCTGTTTGGGCCTCTATGTGGGCTGATTGGGCCTCTGTGTACCTGAATGCCAGGGGCCTATTTTAATTCTCAGTCCGGACCTGTTATGAATGAACATTATAATTCATATAGTTCAGTAAGAACAGACCCCTAGGATTGAACATAACCTGTACACCGAGATACGCTAAAAGTCATAATAGATATTCTCCTATACTAACTGTAATTCAGAAGGAGCAGCCTCCTAGGTTTTTCATAGCCCGTAAAGAAAGATAGCATAAAGCTATACCAGCATAGATATCCCCTTGTATTATGCAACATTCAGCAGGAACAACCCTCGAAGTTTCTATTGCAGCACAGGTATTCTGCACTAAGCACAGTTTTGTAGAGACAGTCCCATATTTGCTTCTAACTTGTATAGAGAGATATAATAAAACTGTCACCCATTGGTTTTCCCTTCTACTAAGCATAGTTCAGCAGAAACAGCTCCTACATTTGCTTACAGTAGGGACTGTAACTGTGGGATAATGTGTATAGTAAGGCAAGGTGGTCTCAGGGGTAGGGACTGTATCTGTGGGGCAGTCAGTATAGTAAGGCAACGTTCTCATGTGAAGGGAATGTAACTGTGGGATGCCAAAAGGAGGATTCAGTTTGTATATTAAATTCCCATCGCCATAAATGCTCAATAAGGCAAAACAATCAGTCATATGTTCCCGTTCATTATTCCAGCTGCACTAGAACAGTAAAAGCTAAGCTCATTGGTTGCTATGGGTTACTGGACTGGGACATAATGTTCACTTTGGTCAGCGAATTACACCTGTGCTTAGTGACAGACAGGGATGAGCAGAGAGAGAGAATTTTTGCTTTGCGTAAGAGCCCCCCTTAACTCCCAAAGGTTATTTGTACACAAATAATATATTTTTATCTTGTATAACATGTGGTGTTTACAGGTATAGGATCCCTTATCCAGAAACTTTTTTGAAATGGGCATTAAACTGGTTGGAGGACCGCTGGCAATCATGTTTAGAGGGCTTTTTCTCTAATGTCCACTTGGGGGACACAGGGAACCATGGGGTATAGCTGCTACCACCAGGAGGCAGGACACAGCTAGAAGAAGGATAGCTCCTCCTCCGCTGGTTATACCCCCCAGCAGGCGTAGCCTAGGACAGTTTTTTTGTTGTCGACAGGAGGTCAGGATGTATTACTCTCCACACTCTACAAATTCTACAAAATTTTCTGTCAGAAATTCTGGCTCTTGGAGAAGTGCAAGACAACTACACTGTGTAATGTGTCTAATTCTGCACTCTCCCAATGTGGGAGGTGTATCTGGGGTTGTAATTGCCTATGGCACTAACCATTCCAGCCATTACCACTCCTCATTCACACAGGAGAAGTGCGGCTGGCCAGTACACGGACAACAGATGACCTGGGGAGGGTAAGTACTTTATCCTATTGCTCTCCTTCTCTCTTCTCATGAGAAAGGAGCCGCACCCGACCCCATGCCAAAAACCGAGACTCCACCGGTAATTGAGCAAAGGGCATTTCTCCCCACATGAGGCAATGAACGGAGCCCTGTCAGGTGTGTTTACCGGCAACCGAGGACACGCTGTTCCAGAGTCGGTAAGGCGCAGAGTGTTCACAGTGTTTGGAGCGGTGATCGCGCCCTTTTTGACTGCACCTCCCACTCTCGCGGCTCCTTCACTTCGTGCTAGTGATGCAACCAGCCTCGCTGCTACACCGGAACTGAGGTTCAAAAGCAGGCAACGCCATTTTCCACGGCTCTACCCACACATGATGCTCTTCTACACCATTAGAGGCACAGCGGGGCAACAGAAGGGGTTGTAATATATATTGTATAGCTCCACATTATACACCATGTCTGTGGAAAACAGTGAGGCCCTCTTTCCCAGGGGGACACCCGTTGCCTCTGTCAAATATTTGGCCTGCGCCAAGTGCCACAAAAGGTTGCCCTCAGGGCATAAAGAACCAATTTGCCACAGATGCAAGCCACCTGAGCCTGCTGCTGCTGACTCCCAGGGCCTGCTGCTGCCAAGCAGCCTCAAGGGCACACAGCCCTCCCAAGGGGTGCTGCTCTACCGCAGGACCATCCAGACTGGGCTTCCACTAGGAACACTCTCGCCTACTCCAGAGGAAGAGAGGAATTGTGTTTATCAAAGGGGGAAGATCTCAAAGCTCTGACTTACAGGAAGACAAACCCACCAAATTCTCCACTGAAGCAGTAGATTCTTTAATCACTGCACTGCTGGAAACGCTAAACATTCAGGAACCAAAGACCAGTTCTGAAGAGACTATTTAAAAGAAATAGCAGATCGTCTCCCACCTTTCCTGCTCACTCACAATGACAAGCCCAAAAGTCGTTTTGAACCTAACCGTAGATTTCTAAAACTCTACCCTTTTCCCCGGAAACACCACTGAAAAGTGGGCATCACTCCTCTGAGATGCCCCAGTCTCATGACTTTCAAAAAAATACGGCTCTAACAGTACCCGACAACTCCTCGTTCAAAGACCACATGGACAGGACGGGGCTACTCAGGTCGCTATTTTCTGCCTCAGAGGCACATCTCTTTGACCGATTCTAGCCACAGCAATGGGTCAGTTAGGCGGTCCAATCTGGTCCGAGTCTCTATCACAAGCCATAATTTCAGGAGCCTCACGCCACACAACTTTCTCAGCAGGCAACCCAAATAAGGAGGGCTAAAGATTATATTTGCGAGGCTGCGCTCGAAGCAGCGCAAGTTGTTAGCAGATCCTCAGGTCTGTCAATAGCGGCTCGAGAAGGTCGCTTTGGGATCTGAATTATGGTCAGCACACCACTCCTCTTAGAAGTCCTCTAACCTCACTACTCTCAAGGGCAAACTGCTCTTCGGCCCAGACCTTGACAAGATTATCAGTCAAGCCACTTGGTGGCAAAAGTACACTACTACCTTAACCAAAGGCACTGTCTTCCTTTCACAGAGGAATGTTTTTTCGCCAAATCCCAGAGCAAAAGCACTAAGACGCTGTCCACCATGTCAGACATCCTCAAACAGAGAAGATTGGGGCCATACCATGCGAAGTGCCCCTTGGAGGAAGGTTACGTCATTTTTCAGCCATTGGTTAGCAATTACAAAAGACGCCTGGATTCATGTAAGTGATATCACAAGGTTATCACCTAGAATTGCTCCTCTTCCTCCGCGGTGCTTCTTCGTGTCAAGGGTACCCCAAGAACAGCAAAACGCGCAAGGACTTTTCAATATACTGACCTCTCTCCTCCAGGCAGAGGTCATTTCCCAGTCCCACTAAAAGAACACTTCAAGGGCTACTACTCCAACCTGTTCGTAAGTTCCAAAAAAGACGGTTCAGCACGTCCGGTTTTGGGACTTAAAGGGACTAAACAAGTTCATTCTGCCAAGAAAATTCAAAATGGAATCCCTACGCTCCATAATCGCAGCAATGGACGAAGGCCAGTTCCTAAGCTCCCTTCGACACTGCAAGGATGCGACACCTACAGGTTGTACCCCCGAACTGTCTAGCAACAATCGGAAACATACCGAAAATCGTTTCGATATCGACGATCTTATAGTAAGTCTTACGAAGGAAATTTTAATCGTTCGATCGAAGGATTTTGTCGAATCGAACGATCAACATCTGACTCGAAATGATTTCATTCAATCCAAATGGCCTTCAATCTGGTTCGATTCCACTTCTGAAACGAAAATCCTTCGATTTTACCTTGACCTCGAAGGAAGTCGATATATGGTATCCACACGTCGACACGATTGACAGCGAACGCCATTGGCGAACGTCGCCGACGTATCAGCAACATCGGCGGGACAGCGCAACCCACAAGTCGACACATGTCTGCACGTAGCAACTAGTTCGCCACGCGAACAGTCGACTACATCCCCTGTTCCAATATCTTGCACTGATGAGATCTAACAAGATGGAAACAGTCGCAAGTTTGGATATCCATGTGGCTTTCGAAACTATGGGCTGATCATTATTCTGTGCTATAAAAACCCAGGGAGGATCTGTCTGGATGCATAGTTGCCAAGGGACACATAAGAGTGATTTGCAGTCTCCGCCCATGGAGAGAATCAAACTCTCATATTCTATAGGAATCTACCGGCAGTGCAGTGGTATTGACATGAGACAAGTAAAATACCTTTGATCGAAGGCTATTACTTTAACTATTGCAAGTAACTCACTTGCCTATTTACACTTTTATTCTTTGCGCTAAATGAGACATTTATTACTGTTATACCTATTCCTACACCCAAGTTGCCCCATCACCATTTCATCTTCCATATATCTTTTCGCTGGCCCTCAACACAACAAAATACTACGGTTTTTGTTGGTTTAAAAAACCGATCTAACTGAACCAGTTGTTACAGCTCTCCCCTTCGGTGATAGCTTCTCAGTCCCCATAAATAGGGTCGCATTTACCAAAAATCATTGGGCTAGTCTACGATAGAAAACAGACAGAGATGACATCCCGACAACGCGCCAGGCGAAGAACTTCCGGTAGACGCCCCTACCTCGACACAATACTGTATCGAAGGCAATCTCCACGCTTGTGGAACGTGCCAAAACAAGAGACACTTCCACCTAGTAGCCCGGATGCCTAATCTGAGTCAGTTCGCCATAGTCAATTTCCGAAGGGAACCGACCATTAATTATCCTTTGTAAAAATGATCCCTTTCTGATTTGCGTTCTCTGTCTGGCAGGCCTGTCATATTTGAGTCACTGACTTACTAGCTATACACGCTGTGCTCTCCTTCACACACACGCTAGGCCTTCAGCTTCCCCTCTCCTCTCCTCCGTGAAGATCCAGCAGTGGAAACCAGGCAAAGGATATGAAAATTGGCTCAGGAAGACGAGGTGATCTACGTATGTGTGTCAGTAGAGCTGTATCCACACTTGGCTTGTTTCTGAGCTGCCATAGGAGAGTTCAGGGGAGGTAGGGGTGTTGATTGTGGCTCTCTGTGATTTTGTATGTGTCTCTGTTTGTCTGCTACTGTGTTTCTAGCACCAAATCGTATTGTTTATGTGTCCTCTACTGTGTGTGTGTGGTGGTTTGTCTGTGTGTTCTCGTCTCTCCTCCTGTGTGATCTCTTGTCAGAAAAGGTGTGTTGTGATCTGTGTGTGTGTGTGTCTCTGTGTTTTGTTTGTGTGTCTCTGTGTGTGTGGGTGTTGGATGTGTCCTGTGCTCCTGAATGTGTGTCTGTGTTTTTGCGCTGTCTCTGTTGTGTAGATGTTGTCTCTCTTGTGTTTGTGTGCTCTGTGTCTGTTATCTGTGTTATGTTGTCATCGTCTTGTCACGTGTGTTGCGCTCTGTCTCTGCTCCTGCGTCTGTGTGTGTGTCTCTGTGTGTCATGCTCTCGTGTCCCTGCCTAACTCGTTAATAAATATAGAACAGTGCCCATGGCACCTGCCTTTGCTCGTAGTTGTTGTCTGTGTGTGACTGTTCAGTGGGTGTAGTGTCCTCCATAGTGTGTGTCTCTGTTGTATATAGTGTCTTTTTAGGAGAGTGTGTTTGTGAAGCTGTCTACTGTGCTTGTGTGCATGTATGTGTCTCTGTGTTTTGTGTCCTTTTGTGTTTGGCTGTGATGTTTGATGGTGGATACCTGCTCTGTGCGTTTAGTATTTACTCTCCTCGATGTGAAGAGTGTGTGGATCTTCTGTGTCTCTCTGGTGCGTTTGGAGGCGGTGAACTGTGTCTCTTTGTGTGTGTTTGTTTACATTGTGGGCTGCTTTGTTTGTTTTTTACCGGGACTCGCCTTATTTGCCTCCCCAGTCCGGTCTCTGCACGTTCCACTTCACTATGACAAATATACAATAAGCATAGCGTTTTGGCATGCAATCTCCGAAAAACCATCCAATACTAACACACCCAGCCAAACCATTGGTCTTCCCTAGGACTGTTATTCCACACTCAGACACCAGTCTCTCCCCACAGAAAAGATTCACACACCTCTAAAGTAGTACTTAAGTCACGGGACCGATTAACTAGCGCAATGAGCAGTGATACCCACCACCCATCAGAATTCCTCGCCCAATGAAGGTATCTTGGGGTCATGGTTATGTCGACCATAGAGATCGCTGGGATTCCCATCTTGCCCAAGTCCATCAAGAGATTTCATGGAACATTCTATGTTAGGTTCGCACGGAATCTCTCTCTCAATAAAATACGGACTCTCTCCAGACAAGAGTTTCTCTATATCCTTCCTGCTCGCGGCTTACCTCGCGATTCCACCCTCATCCTCTCCCAGACTGCAACACCACTAGGGAGTGAGGACCGTCTCAACTTGGAGATATCAATTGATCAACAGAGGCGAGCCTGTCAGTGGTATGCGTGAACCGGTCGCTCGAAGGTCGCTCTGCACAGTCCCGCGTCTGATCATAATTTGCCAATGAAACATCCTGAGAGATTCGGGCAATCCGTCTGGGCCGAGTTGTCCTCGGAGAGAGATCTTCTGAGTAATGGCACCAGATGGGGAGCGTGCCAAAGAGTCTCGAACCTCATGGCTAATCTTGTCACAAACAGATAAATATATGCCATAAAACTTCTACTTCAACTGTGCGCTCGCCCGCGGACCCCTTGCTGAGCCTTAGGCGCAATGCCCTCACGGCCCCATTGAACTATTCATCTGGCCATATGCATTCCCGCCAATTTCCTCTTGATACCCAGAACAATCAGAAAGGTACAGAGGGTGAACACGTCAGACACTCAATCCTCGATAGCGCCAAACTGGCCCAGACGCTCATGCGTTCTCGAACCTCCTCAAACCTACTCGCATTTAGAAGAAACCAGGAAACTGACCACTTATTCCCGGATCTTTCTCCATCAAGTCCGATTCACACGATGCCAACATACCCTCACTGGCCTCCAATTTGACGGGTGACAGTGCGGCCCAGCCGCGGCGTTGCCGCTTGGCTTCTTGAACCCGCATCCTTAAGGAAAAAATGTGGGCCCAGCTTTTTTCGGCCACGCCCCAGGTGCTGCTTGTATATACAAAACCAGTGCGTGCTGCACGGAAGCCTACTTCGGTTACGGTAAGTGGGATTGTGTTCCATCGAGTGTTGGTCCGCATAAAGCCAGTGGTTGTTCTACCAAAAAGAAAAAACATAAAAGATTGCAAAAGTACAACCCTCTCACTTCCCTGGACCCTGCGTGATAGCAATTCCTTCAAAGAAAGGGTTAAGCATATGTGGTCCTTCTTCTGCTAGGACTAACCTTAGGAAAAATGTCAGTCTCAAAGTGCACTCTCATTCTTTTTCAGAAAATTA
>NC_054385.1:19992605-20086469 GCF_017654675.1 Xenopus laevis | reverse complement strand
GGATCTTCTCAGCGATCAAAAACAGCTGGGATGTTGTTTAGTTTGCTCGACGAATGATACCTTGGGGATCGAAACGTTGAGCTATAGATAAAACATTTTTTTTTTTTCCACCTAACCCTGTGAGTTGCCGCAATCCTTTTTCGCTTATATTATATATATATATATATATATATATATATATTTAATGGTATATACATATTAATATATATATATATATATAGTCAAAATACAAGATCCTCTCACTCAACCCCATTATCATTATAAGACAAGAACATTTTGGCATTACTGCTACTAAAAATGCCTTACCCTTTAAACAACACAGGGATTGTTTGTCCATATATTGCAATTATTTAACAGCTCGGCACTCTCAAAGTCATCCTATTCTGCCAGTCCTACGCTTATTTTTCATCTATTCATTTAAGAATTCAATGCTTATGTATACATTTTACAAAGGACAATGTATTACCTGCATACCTTACTCGACTGCTTTTCAAAGCATAAACCTCCCATACTTGGTGCCCTTTTATTAGACACCAGTGGGGATCACCTGACTATAGCTGGAAGGTAGTCGGGCGCAAACCCCCCCCAGCCTCGGCTAGGGCCCCTCGCCGTTTGGTTGGCCCCCTCCCTCTCCCCCCTGGCCTACCCGTCCTGCTTGGCAATGCCCCTAACTTGTTACTTACCCTTCTGCGCAGGTCCGGTCCTGGGGAGTTCCCCGACGACATCTTCTTCCACGCGATCTTCTTCCTGCTTTGAACGGCGCATGCGCGGTAGGATCATTTAGCCGGTATGATTCTACTGCGTTCTAATGCGCGTGACTTTTGGTTGCATGCGCAGTAGTCGTACGGTGAAATGATCCTACTGCGCATGCGCCAAAACGCGTTCACAGCAGGAAGAAATGCGCGTGGAGAAGATGTCGTCGGTGAACTCCCTGGGACTGACCCTGCGCAGAAGGGTAAGTTAACAAGTTAGGGGCATTTGCCCAGCGGGACGGTAGGCCATTTATTGGTGATCCAGACGTTTCGGCTCCGCACAGAAGCCTTCGTCAGGGGAACGAAGGCCTTCTGTGCGAGCCGAAACGTTGGATCACCAATAAATCTCCACTCATTTGAGATTATTACTGATGATTCCTTGGACGTGCTGTCCATCGCATTATGTTCTACCTACTCTCGACTACACCCAGGTTTCGCATAACTAATGGTTTCGATTCCATTCGTTTATTATATTATAATATATATAATATATATATATATATATTATTATACTATATATATACTTATAATATCGCTCTCTTACTCTGAGTTAATCAGCACTTGTAAGGGCCCATTGCACATAACTCTCCAGTGAGTTGCCAATACCTCAGCATTAGCTCCAGATTCATAAAGCAAAAAAGTTATACCCCCCCCCATGTCACTTGGTTACTGCCTGTAACTGTGGAATCAAGGAGCCAAAAAGAATGTTTCTGGCATATGTTAACATACAGTCCACTCCAGCCTTACACATTACATTTTGTCAACTAACATTTTAGAAACCATTTTATTTTGCACAGCTATCTATTAATTTTCACATGAACAATCCTTAATATATTCAGAATATAAAGATGCCAAATCAACTGAATATGCAGATGACTAATGTGTCAGGGTGAGTGAATAACATGGCTCTTGTGACCAATCAGAGGTCATGTCCAGCCGCATGGAGGGGATGATGACCTCATATGCCCCACTGGCACCTCCTCAGCAGCAGAGTCATCACGATGGATCAGAACAGCTACAGCACAGACCCCTTCCAGCAAGGACTTAAACCTCCACAAATGCCAGGTGACCACATGAATCCTTATGGTAAGCTGCAATGCACTCTGTACAATGATTAATGCCAAGCATGTGGCGCAGATTAAATTGACACTATGAACCAGTCCAATTGCCATCTTAGAGTCAGGAAGGAATTTTTCCCTCCTCTGAGACAAATTGGAGGAGGCTTCGAATGGGGTTTTTCGCCTTCCTCTGGATCAGCTGGCAGTTAGGCAGGTTATATATAGACTTAAAAGGTTGAACTTGATTGACTTGTCTTTTTTCAACCTAACTTACTATGTTGCTATCGTATCCCGCTCAAAACGGATCATGTTCACAGTATTATATTTACCTCTAATTACTTTCTGGAACGGGCAGTTTATATGAGTTTGGCCTGGAGCTATTTCTCAAAATAAAGGCACATTTGTTTCATAGACATATGGGGGCATATTTATGTCTGACCCTGGTCCTAGCAACCAAATTGCTGAAATTGCAAAACTGGAGAGCTGCTGAATAAAAGCTAAATAATTCAAAAACCCACAAAAAATTTAAAACAATTGTGAACTGCCTCAGAATATCACTCTCTAGATCATAATAAGATTGAAGTTAGAGATCAGCACAGTCCCCTAGAGTGAAATTCTGCCATTCATTTCTATGGGATTTTTAAAAGAGTATTTATCAATGGGTGAAATTTCACCATTTGATAAATACCCCTTTGAAAATCCCATAGAAATGAATGGAGAGTGGCGGAATTTCACTATAGGGGGCAAATTTACTAAAGGGCGAAGTGGCTAATGCTAGCGAATATTCGCCAGCGTGACATCATTTTGCCACTTCGCCGATTTACTAACGGGTGCTGGCGTAAATTTACTAGCGAAGTGGACCTAGCGCTACTTCGCACCAGGCCCGGACTGGCAATCTGTGTGTTCGGGCATTCTCCCGACGGGCTGCTCTATATTTTATTTAAGTGGGCCGCTCCTCACCTTCAACACAGCACTGATTGCCTCAGGAGCTCTTTGAATGCATCCGATGGGCACTAGGACCGCTCCTCCGTCCTATCTCCCACGTGGCTCTGCCCCTCCCACTCCTCTCACACTGCTGCTGCTGCCGTGCTGTGTGAGTGTCCCTGCGGCCCATCATGGAGTACTCTGTGCTGTAAGTAAGGCCCGCAATGGGAGTGGGGTACTGAGGGCTGCCCACCTTTCATTCTCATTATATTTGGGATTGTTTAGTCTTCTTGGGCTGTTCTTATCCTACCCCATAATAAAATGATTTATGCTGGCTTAATTAAGATCTATTTCTTGTTATTACAGAAGTATAATAGATAATACAGTGGGATAATAGTCTCTGGGAAGGGAGTGTGACTGTGGGATAGTAGGGAGAGATGGTGCCTATAGTAACCCTATACCCTACTGTAAATGATAAGGATATTAGAAGTCACTGAGGGGTTGTTCTGTGACCATATAAAGGCACAAGGCTGCAGGCTGAGTTATACAGGGAACTCTGAGTATCACGCATGTATTATAAGGGATAATGTACCCCCTACTGTAAATGATAAGGATATTAGAAGTCACTGAGGGGTTGTTCTGTGACCATATAAAGGCACAAGGCTGCAGGCTGAGTTATACAGGGAACTCTGAGTATCACTCATGTATTATAAAGTCACTGAGGGGTTGTTCTGTGACCATATAAAGGCACAAGGCTGCTGAATCTTTAACATATTTTTACATGAATTACACTTAAGAAAGAAAGGCAGCTCATTATGCACATAATTTTTTGCAGTTTTACCCCAATATATAAGTGGATGTGGGCTACTTTGATTTTTTTTTCCTGGGCTGCTTTTTACCACCAGTCTGGCCCTGCTTCGCACCCTTATGCCAGGCGAAGCTACGCTCTGGCGAAGGGACATAACTACGCTAATTCACTAAGCTGCGGATTTTCGTGAACGTTACCTCTTGCGCCAGACTTTACTTTGCCACCTCAGACCAGGCGAAGTGCAATAGAGTAGATAGGGATGGTCCAAAAAAAGTTGACTCCGACATCTTTTACTTTTTATAGGGTGATAGGCTTAAAAAAATCGTAATTTTATTGGGGGGGTACCCTCCTTCCCCCCTACATTTCCTTACATATGGCACCTAAACTATACAGTGGGCACATGTATATGGCAAAATAACAACTCTATTTTATTATATGAAGGTTTCCCAGGCTTGTGTAGTGTAATTTATTTGCTGCTACATATACCTCAAGTGTACTTTAACTTGGCGCCATATGCAAATTTGGCATCGCTAGTGTAACTTCGAACTGCTGATCGTAACATTGCTAGCGCGACTTCGCAAACGATCGGTAACTTGTGCGCAACTTCGGATCTTCATGAATTTGCCCAGCCCTGGCGAATCTACGCCTGGCGAAGTGCGGCAAAGTCAACGCTGGCGCAACTTTGGAGGTACGTAGATTTGCCCCTAGGGGACTGTGCTGATCTCTAACTTCACTCTTTGATAAATATACCCCTTAGGGTTTCAGGGATATGTGTACTATGCTACCGCCTTCATTATGGAATCTGCAAAATAACTAAGAGAGGCGCCCGACTCTCCGTCACCGTGCAAAAGGGATGATGAACATTTTATATATATGGCATACTGAAGTTACAAGGGCTAAAATCCCATAGCATCCAATCAGCAGCTATGATGTTCTGATGAAGCAAAGTTTAAAGGGGAACTCCAGCTTGCAAACCAAAATTTGATAAAGAAACCCCTAATATACCCATCACAGTTACCTGTTTCTTCAAAAAGTATGAATAAATGCCATATCCTATGTGGAAATCCAGCTGTTTAACAGTTCTTCTCTTTCTGCATCATTTGAAATCCTGGCACGGAAGGAAGGACTAAACACTGATATTACAGAGAAGCCATAGAGAGTACCTGGAAACTGATATCTCCCTCTTAGAGATTCAGGAAGCAATTGATTCATTCCCCTCCGGAAAAGCCGCAGGAACTGATGGTTTACCAATTGAAATATACAAAAAACATGCCACTATCCTAGCCCAAATTTTACTTAAGGTATACAAGAAGGCAATCCTAAAAGAGCATCTCCCCACATCTATTTATCAAGCAGCAATAACCCTCATCCCAAAACCAGGGAAGGACCAGACATCATATAGGCCAATATCGCTGCTTACAGCAGATGTCAAGATCTTTGCCAAAGTCTTGGCTAATCGACTAAAAGGTGTAGTCCCCTCACTGGTTGATGAAGATCAATTGGGCTTTATGCCAGGGAAGACCACCACCCTGAATATTAGAAGGCTGCTTTACAATCTTATAGATGACCATACCAATTTAGGAAATAGAGCCATTGCGGCGCTAGATATAGCCAAGGCCTTTGACACGGTCGAGTGGCCGTATCTATGGAAAGTCTATGGAAAGTCTTGGCAGCCTTCGGTATAGGTCCAACATTTCTATCCTTGATACAACTTCTCTATAAAGCCCCAGTAGCATCCCTTAGAATAGGGAATAGAGACACGCCCCTTTTTCCACTCACCAGAGGCATGAGACAAGGCTGCTCCCTGTCCCCTATTCTCTTAGCTCTGGCGATTGAGCCCTTGGCAGCAGCAGTCCATCAAAATACCAACATGCAAGGCTGGATCTCTACTAACCAGGTGGATAAACTGCAACTTTATGCAGATGATAACCTTATTTACCTGGGAGACAGGAGAAAGTCTCTTGAGGAACTAATAGGTCTGACTGATACTTTTGGCAAAATCTCAGGATTGCAGGTTAATAAGTCCAAATTCTTAGTTGATCCCCCAAACCCCGGTGAAAACTTGACTAACTGAGTTACCCATAGCTACTAAATTCTCTTACCTGGGGGTAGACATTTCCACACCTATAACTTCCTATATAGACCTTAATATTAACCCGCTGCTTGGTTGGGTTATTGATAAGTGTGAAGCTTGGGGCAACCTACCGGTGGATCCAGCAGGGCGTATACACTTAATAAAAATGTTTGTACAACCAAAAATCTCATATATGTTGTGGCACTCCCCTAAGTCACGTCCAAAATCATTCTTCCAAAAACTAGCTGGAATACTAAGAGGTTTTGTTTGGGGCAAGAACAGGGCTAGAGTTGGTCTGCCCCTTCTGAAACGTCCAAGACATGAGGGTGGGGTAGCTCTTCCAGACTTCCAAACTCTATATCTAGCAGCACAATTGACCCAAAAGGTCCATGTACACCACTATACAATAGCTGGAAACAGCAGAGCAATATGCAAATGGAAGCCTGGCAGACACTATTATGTGCACCCTTGGGGCCTAAAGGCGTCCTGATCGGCCATGAAGCCAGAGCGGCGTATGAGCTTGCCAAAAAGACCATTCATAGTTCGAGCATAGATCCTGCTACCCCACTGTGGGGCAATAAAACTTTTGGTAAACTGGCTGAAGTAGTCCCCCGACAGTGTTGGTCCCAGTGTTGAATAGTGAATATTAGTGACAATTGGGGAGAGTCCTCTATGAAACCCTGAGAGACCAGTATAATTTACCCGCTGCTCAATGGTTAACCTATAATAGAATACAAACGTGTCTGGGAAGAAGGCACAGGCTCTCACCCATAATACTCAAGGAAGACCCATTGATCAAGCTAATCAAATTGGGTCCATTGAAATGTAAGATCTCAGCTGTGTACAAACTCATTTCCACAGCTAAAGCAAGCTCTGAAAACCTAAAATGTAGATCACTGTGGGAGGGTGATGTAGGGGATCTTACAGATGCCCAATGGAGTCTAGCACTTAGGTGCACCCAGGTTAGTCTCAAAAGATTGTAGGCATGAACTTTTCCAGGTATACCTGTTGCATAGGGCCTATTATACAGGAGAGAAACTGCACAAAATATTTCCGGAAGTATCCCCTTTGTGTAATAGATGTAAGACAGAAGTGATATCACTTATGCACACCCTATGGTCATGCCCTGAATTACAGCAATATTGGAATGAGGTAATATGTCATACAACCAAAGCCATTGATGTTCTGGTCATACCTGACCCAGTGCTATGTATTCTAGGGGTAATTACAACTCAGGACATGCTGGTGGAAAAAAAACAACTGTTAACCAAGGCTTTATTCCAAGCCCGGAGGCTTATTACAAAAAACTGCAAAGCAGAAGCTGCCCCACCAATAGAGTCTTGGTTAGAAGAAATGAATGAAATATGTAAACTAGAGCACCATATATACAAAAGGAGAGGCAAACTCTCAACTTATACTAGAATTTGATCAGGATGGCTTGCTAATTGTGCAAATAGGATAGGGGTATGAGTAACCACGACAACTGAAAACTGTTGATGTATATGCTGATAATAAAAATGAGCATAAAGTACATTTTTAATGATATATGTTAACAGCCAGCAATTTTACATTTCTTGCCTGATCCATCCAAGCTGCGTATTGGACTTGTAATGACATATGCATCGATATACTCTACTGTATTGCTTGGAATATTCAATAAACTTACAGACAGCATGCAGGACTACATAACCCGCAATGCATTGCACTGTGACGTTCTGTTCCTTATAGAAATCACATGTGCAGGGAATTGTGGGGGTTGGAGGATGCAGGCTGAGGACAGCTGGCTGTTGATACAAAGCAACAGTAGTCAGCCAGCTCAGCAAAGCAGTCAGACAGATTAAAAGAGCAGGGGGGCTAGGTTTATGGAACTGTTCCAAATCATTTAAAATCAGTGTCTGACTGGGACACCAGGGGCCCATCAAAAAACCTTAGACCATGGGCCCACCAAAAGTTTTTAGACCAGGGGCCCACCCTCAGTAATTTTTTCTTCCTCTCCTCATTCAACCTCAATTCTCCTAGTCTCTTTTCTTTACAAACTATAATCTATTATTCCACCTATTTAGCCTCTTTGTTCTCATAGAAATGGCCATGAAATAGGCCAAAAGTTTAGCAGCATGAGGGCCCAGTGACACCTGGGCCCACTGGGACTTTTCCTGGTATCCTTGTAGGCCAGTCCGACACTGTTTAAAATCATGAAAAGTCTGCATATTTTTTAATTGATGTATATTGCAAAGTTGCTTGAAATTATGTTTACTTTTTAACAAATAGAGAATTTGTAGGCCGCGCACTCCTGGACATCAACATGAATCGCTCTTCGGATTTGCCCTTTTTTGTATAGTTATTACTTTTTAACAAACTCAAGTTATGTTTGTGTGGAGTTCCCCTATAAATAATAAAAGCAAACATCTGATAGGTTGCTGTAAGTTACTAGACTTGGAAACAGCTTGACTTAATTAATTAAATATAAATAAGAGAATAGGATTATTTACAAATCAAAAACACCCTTTATGTTGTATTCAGGGGTGTAACTGCAGAGAAAGCGGGGGGGGGCTGGAGGTATAGGGGCCCCATGAAGGCCTGATTTATATACAACTTCAATACAGTAAAACAAGTCAACCTCTAGACATTTTGAGGGCCTGAAAAATAATTTGGTGTGGGCCCAGCCCCCCTCCGTACGGGCATGGTCAAAATACTTTTGTTCCTCTTTCTATTTCCAAAATGTTGGGAGGTATGCAAGTGGTACATAATGTTGGGCATGCAGATTATGTACCACCAGTCTCTAAATCTCTTTCATGCTTTAAATGTTTATTGTAAGAAGGCTGATAATGATTAATTGGTTAGTTGGCATTTAACATAAACGTTATGTTTCCATTACAGGCAATGACGCCATATTTCACGACATCGACAGCGATACCTTGTTAACCAGCCTCAGCGATTGTTTCTTGGCATCTTCAGAGGTCACCTCAATGTAAGCCAGGGTGGGGAATCCCATTGACCGACTGTACTCAATGCTCCTACTTTGCGTCATGAGAATTCCCTTTATTTTCCCCACCCCAACTGTCAACAATAACAAAAAAAACAAAATGGACCCTCAGCCATATCAGCCCATTTGTCCTTCCCAGAATTCACGGCGGTGAGCAAATGTCTGCAAGAAACAGAAGCAGCCACGCTGATACTTGCTGAAGCCAACAAAGGTATAAGGTAAAAGCATGAGGAAGAGATGTGAACTTTAGTTTCTTTTCAAAAGCAAAGCCCACTATTGTATTAAAACTGTAAAAAAATAAATAAAAAGAAATTTACAGTATTTGTATAGAATTGTGTAAAAACTAGATTTCCCCACTAGATTAATCCAAATCCCAAACCACTTCCTTTTCTCCTCTGCATGAATGTCACCGTGATGTGGAATTAACAAAATTTGAACTGTATTGTAAATTTGATGTTTGATCTGTTTTTTTTCCTTCCTATATTTTGTGTTTGATTTTCTCCATAGACCAGAAGGTTGGTTTTTAGCCATAATCCTACAAGAAGTCAATGATTGCTGAAAACCATTGCAACACAGCAAGGACTGCATGTTTTCTGGAGAGAGATCCATTTCTTTATTTTATTTTTTTTTTTGTTTTAAATTAATGGTCTTTTGTTCTATAAGGTGCTTCAACGATAAAAAAAAAGAAAAAAAACACAAAAAAACAAACAAACAAAAAACTTTTTACTAAAACGAACAATGTTAACAAGATTTGGTTTGTCGTAGTGCTGAATGCTGACGTGAATCATATACTTGGTTTATGAAATTAATTTGTTGCATTGCTGCTCTCTTGTATGCGCAAGAGTGCCTTTTCGAGCATGTATACAAGTAACAAACAGTTATTTGGAGGAGTGTTGGAATTGTTGGCACATGATGTTTTATCTCATGGCACCAATCTGCCTTTGGGTTGAAATTCAGCAAGAAATTGCACAGTTTCCTCATTTTCAGGGTGAAATCCTTCATCTATGAGCAGACGAGCGGGTGCAGTTTCTGTCAATACCCACATAACAAACTAGAATTTACTCTACTGGCAGAGAAAAAGGCTAAGCCTAAATTTACTTGAGGGTTTGATACTCCAGTTTGACTTTGGGGGGACAGGGGTCATTCCAAGAGTTTTGTTGACAGCTTGTATAGTATAAAAACGCTTAGGCATCATACTTAACTGGGCAGAGACAGACGAGAAGATTCGGGGAGATTTATTCGCCCAGCGATAAATCGCCTCTTCTTTAGGCGACTAATCAACCTGAACTGCCTCCCCGTCGGCTAGAATCTAAATTGCTGGAGGAATGGCACACTGAACGCTTCATTTTCCGAAGTTGCCTCACAAGGAAACTTCGGGCGACTAGTTGCCCGAAGAAGAGCCAATTTGTCGCCAGGCAACTAATCTCGCTGATTCTACTCGTCTGTCTCTACCCTGAAAGGGGAACTATGCATGAATATATCCCTGGTATTATTATGTTTAGATTGTAGTCAAGTGCATTGATCACATTGTGTTTCACTGTTAATTACCTATGTTTATTTATATATATATATATATATATATATATATATTTTTTTTTTTTATATATATAGATTTTTTTTCAATAAACCTTGATTTTTTCACAAAGTATTCCTCTTGAGTGCGGTACTTTGTTACATTATTTACCAGCACCCGTGCAATACACAAGAGCCATGAATATCCTGTAAGTTATATCCTTATAATCGGAGCTTAGTGATGTCATTTCTTTCTGTCACATGACTCACTGAAACTTATGAAATGTATTATAATAAAGTACCACCTCGGAGTATAAAAACACTCTGCCTTCGGCCTTGTGATTTTATATGGTCATGGAACTCCTCTGTAACTTATAATATCTATATATTTTACAAGTGGTTGTACTTTATTCACTATATATATATATATATATATATATATATATATATATATATATATATATATATATATATATATAATTCTAATTAATTAAGCCTGGCACCCGTGAGTTTTATGACTTGAAAACTATTGAATTTACCAAAATGTGAATACTTGGATTCGTTTGGTATTACCATTTGGACTGACGTTCCGAGATTTCTCCCAGAGGTCTCTAATGGTCTGGAAAGGGGACTCGAGACCCGAAACTGGGATCAGCCATGGAGTCCTCCTATGACTTCATTATACTTAACACCTACTACCCGCAGTTGGAGGGGTGAGCATGATGGAATGGCATAAGTAAATGAAGTTTTTTCTGTGAATATCGAACAGAGGAGAACCCGTTCTGACACTGGATTGACACCTGCGAGGAGCGCTAGATCTCACTTACGGTGATTTGAAAATCTGAGGACATGCCACTGCTTCAACCAAATGGAACCACGCTCTGTTCCTCCGGACGCGGTTGTTCTTTTGCGGGCTTGTATATTTGCCGTGAAGACTGAAGTACACAAATGGATTGAAGCGGAACAGTTACTGTGGCCTAAGCATCGTTTGGGGGTAAAGCGGAGGACATTCTGACTTTGAATCACTATCACATACCATCGGAATTTATTTTATTGGCGTTTTGTGGGCAATAAAGATTGATTGACACATTATGATCGGGACTATGTCTTTTGGACACTTTGGGTTTTTCTCTATATATAATTTTCTATAATTCTCTGTATTTTTACCTTTTAGATGTATTTTGATATTCTGATCGATTATTATTTAGTATCACACTTATAGGTGTACATTGACTGTAACTATATGATGCGGGGTCTACATACTTTGGGGTTTATTTTATTTTAATTTTAATATTGTTACATATGTGGGATTTACTGAGGGTGATAGTGGACACTTATTTATAGTTAATATACACATGACTACGATGGTGGACTGCAACACGTCACGGGGATAATGATTGTATTTTTTAAATCTCTTTTAACACTGACCCCACAGGTGATAGTAATTAGTATATGTAAGGTTTGGAGGACTGTGGGTGAGGCATTTAATTTGAGTTAATATGATCTCAAGCGGTAGTGAGAGGGTTAATACATGTGGTTGATCGTTGCCCTAATAAAAAAAAATTATAATTTTTTTCATTACAGATCCATGTAGACGTTTTCCAGTTTCGGATACTAGAATAGGAATGACAAGTGAATATAGGTAGAGAGTACCCCAGAGCAGACCTTCCACCCTTGTTCAAATTTCTTGATATTTTGTAACATGTAACAACTAGGGAAATAGCTACGGTATTATATTGGGAAGTGTAGTACAATGTTACTAAATACCTTGTTTTAAACCTGTTTTTAATATGTATTTGATAATGTGTACAGTTTTATTGGATATGTAATTAGTTTTTTTGGCATAACCTTTATTTGATGATGATTACCTAATTCTGGGATATTTAAATTACTTTAATGATGAGGTGGATATGTCATATTCAACTGGCCAAAGTTCTCCCGCCAAATCTGGGTATTTAAAGCATTTGTGGTTATGTATTTGTCACTTTGAAAAAGGCCTCGGAGGAGGCCGAAACGTTAGACTTTTTGTAATAAAATTTCTTTAATTTTTATAAGTCCTGTGAGTGCGGATCTTACTTGAGCTCTATATATATATATATATATATATATATATATATATATATATATATATATATATATATATATATATATATATATATATATATATATATATATATATATATATATATAGAAGTAGATACTATGTAATAATAAAAATTACATTTTTTCAGTAAAGGAAGTGCTGGTTTGGAAACTATTGGTGTATGCAAAAATTACCATGCACCCCTCTCTTTTTTATATTGCCTTGGAGTGTGGATACTCATTGGAGAATTAAATAAATATATATATATATATATATATATATATGTAGCACGATGGATCAGCACACACTGTTTTGAATGTGAAATAATAGTGTTTATTTCAAGCAAAACACATTTTTATCTGATGTTTCGGTCCCACCTGGGGACCTTTTACAAGGATAATGCGGTGTAACAAACAATGGCTTAAATACCCACCCCCTGAGTGAAGCACATACAACCCCTATAGTAGTGACATAAGGAAATCCATACTCAAACATTGGAAGATAGTGTCCAATGATGAAAGCATAGGCAATGAAGTCCCCCGTAAACCTAGATTCAGCTACTCTAGGAACACCAACCTTAAAGAGTATCTTAGTCCATCAGACCCGGTGAGTAAATATACCCAGCCCCAAGCCCAACATTTTTTAAGTACCCGTCCAGGTGTGTACAAGTGCACAGGATGTGTGGTATGCGGCACATTGATATTAGGGTCAGAATTTAGACATCCGAGGACTGGCAAAAAATATCTTATCAAACACAGGTTAACTTGCACCTCCCCTATGGTAGTTTACATCATCAAATGCCCATGTGGTCTAATCTACTGTGGTAAGACCATCAGGCCATTAAAGGATAGGATCAACATGCACAGAGCGAGCATCAGGGCAGCATTGGATACCAATCGTAAGGTAGACCCTGGCAAACAGGATATTGCCCAGCAACCAGTGGCTAAGCACTGGCGGGAAGCAGGACATGATCCATCCCAGTTCAAGTGTATGCCTATCGATCGGATACTCAAGCCCCCCAGAGGAGGGGATCTTGAGAAACTACTACTGAAAAGGGAGGCATTTTGAATATACAAATTAGACTGTGTGACACCCAAAGGTCTGAACGGACAACTCCAATTGAATTGTTTTCTGACATAAGTAACCATTGCTTTCTTTGCTATTTTGCTACTTCGGGTTATACATGTTTTCAATGCCTTCCTGTTTCTCCAATTTACAGATATATAATATATCTCTGGGTCTGAATTGAACACTTCCTACTCTGTAAGTAACAGTTGTTTTTCTTTAATTGCTTGTATACATTAGGAAGTTTTTTTGTTACTATGAATCTTTTTGTTACTATGTATAGTTTTTATGGACACAATTGCTATCAGCATTTCTTTGGCTTGATAGGGCACTAACTGTGCGAACACTGACAACCAGTGGTGAACCAAAATTATTACACCATGTTCTCCAAATGAACTGAAATGGACACAAGACTTTATGGACTCAAACTACACTTTGTATTCACTGTATGACGTCATGTTGGCGCCATAATTCACTCAGGGGGTGGGTATCTAAGCCATTGTTTGTTACACCGCATTATCCTTGAAAAAGGTCCCCAGGTGGGACCGAAACGTCGGATAAAAATGTGTTTTGCTTGAAATAAACACTATTACTTCACATTCAAAACAGTGTGTGCTGATCCATCGTGCTACATACATGCTTTATTGATCGTGCACTGCTGGCCACATCTGTTCGAGTGCTGGTACTGTGGGATTATATATATATATATATATATATATATATATATATATATATATATATATATATATATATATATATATATATATATATATATATATATATATATACACACCTAAAACAAATTACTTTAGTGTATACTTACACCACATTTTGGGTAGGGGGTCACAAAGAGTGCTTCTACTAGAAGCAACACTAAGCAATATGGCAGCATTTATTTAGAGATACATATTTCAGGTAAATACTGTATATTTCCCCTTTTAATCTTATCTGCAATCCCACCAGATGAAGAACAGAATGTTCTTATTTTCACTTAATATCTGTTTTAAAACTCAGTGCATCTCACACACCATTTAACCCCACTTTTTGTTCTCATCAAGTAAAGACTTGTTTCTAGGGGTTCAGATCAATAAGGTACTACCAGTGTAGCAAAAGTGTATAAGTGAGCTAGCCTCGACATCACAGGCAAATGAAAATAAGAAAAAAATAGTATTTTTTAAATAATACATAAAGCAGGGCTGTCCAACTGGCGGCCCGTGGGCCGCATGCGGCCCGCGACCCCCTTTATATGGCCCTCCACATCAAAATCTGCCTGTTGTGTCTGTTTACCATATGTAAGGTTTAAAAGGTATCACTACAGAGATTGACTGGCCCCTGTATTGTTCAATCAAATTCACACCGTAATCCCCTATATTGTTCACACCTGTGATTCTCCTGTATTGTTCACACCTGTTACACCTCTATTGTTTATTTCCTACAGCCCTGTACTGTTCACACCTGAGACCCAGACTGAAACTGCCCACATTGTTCACCTGTTCACACTTTATTCAAAATGCTAATGGGGCACCAGCACTGTGTCACTGGATGTAGTACATATTAGACTGGTCCTGATTCCTGTCTCCTGCTCTGTTCTGCCTTCCCTCACTGTGTGAGTCATACTTTGGTATTTGTTCTGGGGGTTTGTTAGCATTTGAAAATTATTGTTAGTGGCCCCTAAGGTGTTTAATCATATGCTGGGGTACTGTATTATACACAGGGATGGAGGAGGCATATGGATTTATGGGTATGTCTTATATGACTTAGCTTTTTTCACATATGAGTGACATCCTTGCTAGGGCAGGCACAAGGTAGTTTGGCACCCTAGGCAAGAGCTTCACTCAGTGCCCCCTGTCCTGCATTACCATTTCCCTCCTTACCATGATGGTTTTTAAATAAGGAGAGCAAGAAAGTGTACAACATTTTTTTATTTATATTAATGTACCTGTACCAGCAAGCCCAGCAGCCATCCATAATACACCTTGCCCATACCTGTGCAAGCAAGCTCAGCAGCCATTCATCATACAGCCCTCCAGCAGCCATCATATTGCCCCCAATCTTTACCTGTGCCAGCAGCCGCCAAAAATACATCTGATCATATTGCCCCAAGTATTTATGTACCTGTGCCAGCACCCAGCAGTAACAGCACACATATGGCCCCCAAATTTGTACCTGGCTGTGCCAGCAAGAAGCTTTACACTGTACAGTAATAGAAAGAATGTCTTCAGTTCAGTGCAACTGTGCAAGGCTGAGAGCAGCGAGAGCCACACCAAGCAGGCCGCCAGCTCTCTGCCTCTCTCTGTCACCCAACAGCATCAATGACGTCATTGACGCATGTATGCAAATCGCGCTGCACCGCACAAAGGAGCTATTACTTGCCGGCAAGAGGGAGAAGGTGAAGGAGATGGATTCCACCCAATTCGGTGACCATGATTACTGAAACAAATTATTAAATAAACGCTTGGAAAAAACGAAAAAATTAAAAAAACGAAAAAAAATCCCCTTAAAAGTGCACCCCTCAATGATGGCTCCCTAGAGAGCCGCCTACTCTGCCTACCCCTTGTTCCAGCCCTGATCCCTGCAGTGAGCACCAACCATTTGGTTTTTTGGTCTGCTATTAATGTGGACATTGTCTTGTGGTAACATGGGTGTGGCTTAAAGTGGGTGTGGTCTAAAAACAGGGAGTGGCTTCTGTTATCGGCCCTCCACCATGTAGATTAGAAAAATTCCGGCCCTCGGTACCATAGAAGTTGGACAGCACTGACATAAGGAATACCCCTATATCCAAGATGTATTTATTGACAGTTCCACCATAGTAATTCTTTTATTGCCTGTTGAAAATGGTTTCACTCTACCTGATAATTTCCCCATTTTTTTACCTCTTTTTGGGCAGCTTTGGCCATAAGGTGTAGAATCTACTGTGAATGTCAGTCAGGTCTGTCATTGTCGGGATTCAGAAGATCTGGCTCAAGCCGAGCCGACATCTCCCCAGGCCTGTGCTTCCACTCCGGCGCTTGTTGCAGGCTCGAGCGCGTGTCCTGATGCGCGCGTGTGTTTGGACGCGGGCGCGCATTTACGTGCGCGCGTTCTGACGCGGGCGCGCGCTCTGACGCGGACGCGCATTCACGTGCGCGCGCGCGTTCTGACGCAGGCGCGCGTTCTGACGCCAACATGCGTCCTGGGGTTAAAAGGTCACTCCGACCTAGGCCCAGTGCGAGGTGATCGTCTTACTGACACTGAGCGTTTATTACTGATGTTATTCTGATTTCGACCACGGCTTGTTACTGACTACTCTTCTGATTATCCCTGGATTCCTGTATTGCTCGTCTGACTCCGACCTTGGCTTTTCTGACTACTCTTCTGGATTTCCCTCAACTGGTACCTGCTTATTGATCCTTCCTGTGTATGACCCGGCCTGTTCCAGACTTCGCTTCGTCTCCTGCAGATAAGTGCTAGCCCTTATTACGAACTGTTATTTCTGTGGGCTCATCTAGCACTCCTGCTATTCCTTATCTGGGAACGTCCTGTCTCAACCCTCAGGGCGCAACTCAGTGGGAAGCGTGGGGGAGGCTCTTACCTTCGGACTCGCCTTGACTCCTGACAGTATCACCTCGCCATGGAGTCCGAAGAACCAGCTCTTTCCCCTTTAGAAATTGTTGCTCAGCAATTAGCTGGTCTTACTCGGGCTGTTCGAGATTTACAAGGGGGCTATCAACAATTACAGACCCAGATGCAACTAGAGAAGAGATTTTGGTACCTTTTGGTCACGGTAGAATGCCTGTGTCACGGCCTCTGTCCCAGGTAGAGGCTGGTGCAAATGCGAAATCTTTAGAGTTGTGAACAAACAGGCTCCAAACTGCAGAAACTGTGCTGCAAGTTTTTTATTTAACACAACATGTTTCGAGCTGTGTGGCTCTTTTTCAAGTGTTGAAAAAGAGCCACACAGCTCGAAACATGTTGTGTTAAATAAAAAACTTGCAGCACAGTTTCTGCAGTTTGGAGCCTGTTTGTTCACAACTCTAAAGATTTCGCATTTAGACCCTGATGCAAGACATGACTGTTGCTGCTGCTCCTCCTCCTGGACCCCCAGTTTCGGTTGCTTTCCCAGGAGTAGCTTCTTCGTCCACACATCCGACGCCCGAGCCCAAGATACCACTCCCTGAACGCTTTTCTGGGGATCGAGCTAAATTCAGGGCTTTTGAAAATGACTGTCGACTCATGTTTTCCTTGAAAAGTCAATCTTATGCTACAGAACAGATCAGGGTGGGAGTGATTATGTCCCTATTATCCGGAGAACCCAAGACTTGGGCTCATCGTCTGTTTGAAACCCAAAGCCCCCTATTGGCTAGTGTGGACATATTTTTTTCAGCTATGGCTCAGATATATGACGATCCTAAGAGGTCCGACACTGCTGAAACTATAATCCGGACTCTATGTCAGGGCAAACGCCCAGTTGAAGATTATGTGACGGATTTCCGTACTTATGCCACCGACACCGAGTGGAACGACAAGGCCCTCAGACATCAATTCCGCTTGGGTTTGAGTCCTACTCTGAAGGATGAGTTAGCCAGAGTAGGAGTACCTGATTCATTGGAGTCTTTGATCGACCTGTGTGTACAGATTGATCGTCGTCTAAGGGAGAGACGCGCAGAGAGAGCTGCAACACCTTCTTTTGGAGCATCCTGGGTACTTCCTAAAGCCCCTCTGTCTTCATACGTCTCTGCAACTTCATCATCCATCTCCTCCCCTGCTTCTATAACTACTGCTCCTGAACCTATGCAGATTGGACTTATAAGAACAGCTATCTCTGCCCAGGAGAGGTCCCGCAGAAGGGAGAACAATTTATGCCTCTACTGCGGTCTGTCTGGTCATTTTTTGAGGAACTGTCCTACCCGACCAGGGGGTAAGCATATTCATCCGACTTATTTTCCATCCTCCTCCTCTCGAGAATTGCCTATGCTCATTGTCCCTATTTCTCTACAGTGGCCCCAAGGGTTCCTAGAGAGTAAAGTCGTCATAGACTCGGGAGCCTGTGGTTGTTTTGTCGATAAAGAATTTATTAAAGCTCATAATATTCCGACCCGACCCAAGACTCAACCATTTCTGGTGAGGACAGCAGATGGCTCCCAACTTTCCTCCGGACCAGTGTTGTTAGAGACCATACCACTTATTGTTATCACTGACTCTAATCATGTTGAGACTTTATCTTTTGATGTGGTGTCCTCTCCTCTTTTCCCGTTAATTTTTGGGTTTCCTTGGTTGAAATTGCACAATCCTTCAATAAATTGGAGCACTGGGGTACTACAATTTTCGTCTGTGGCTTGTATTTCTCATTTCTTCATGCCCAAGACCACTTCTAAAGCATTTGCTTTGTGTTCATCTCAAGATCCTCGTTTACAGGCTATCCCTTCATTTCTTCAGGACTTCATAGATGTTTTTGATCAAAAAGGAGCTGACACACTACCTCCTCATCGAATTTATGATTGTCCTATAGATTTGCTTCCAGGGGCTCCAATTCCTTTCGGACGTATCTACCCTCTGTCTGAGCCCGAACTATCGGTCTTGAAAGATTATATCAACGAGAATTTGGAGAAAGGGTTTATTCGTCCTTCCACTTCACCTGCAGGGGCAGGTATTTTCTTTGTAGAGAAAAAGGACCATTCCTTACGGCCCTGCATTGATTACAGACACTTGAACCAGATCACTGTAAAAAATCGTTACCCGTTACCCCTTATTCCTGAATTATTCCAAAACCTTCGTGGGGCCAAGATTTTCTCTAAATTAGACTTGCGAGGGGCGTATAATTTGGTAAGGATTCGGCAAGGAGATGAGTGGAAGACGGCTTTTCGAACCCGTTTTGGACATTATGAATACCTCGTTATGCCATTTGGTTTGTGCAACGCTCCTGCGACTTTTCAGCATTTTGTTAATGATATTTTCAGAGATTTTTTGGATCAATTTCTGATTGTCTATCTAGACGATATTTTAATTTTTTCTTCCTCCGAACAGGACCATGAGATGCAACTAAGGAAGGTTTTTAACCGCCTGCGAACTCATCGTTTATATGCCAAACTGGAGAAATGCAAATTTTGCAAGTCTTCAGTGGAGTTCCTGGGGTTTGTGATCTCTTCTGACGGAGTTTGCATGGACAAGAAGAAGGTGTCCGCTATTCTTGATTGGCCTGTTCCCTCTTCTCGGAAAGCAGTACAAAGTTTCGTCGGGTTTGCGAATTTTTATAGGAAGTTTATTAAGGACTTTTCTAAGATCATCGCACCTATCACTGACTTAACCAGTTCCACTAAGCACTTTCAGTGGACTACACAAGCTCAAGAAGCATTCGAGCAATTAAAACATTTGTTTACATCTGCTGCTGTCTTAAAGCATCCTAACCCTGTTCTGCCTTACATTCTAGAGGTTGATGCATCTGAAACTGCTATTGGTGCTATTTTATCCCAAAGGACCGGCGATAACAATGCTCTTCATCCTGTGGCTTCTTTTCTAAGAAACTCTCCACCTCAGAGAAGAATTATGATGTTTCTGACCGAGAACTCTTGGCCATTAAAGCAGCGTTTGAAGAATGGCGTCATTTGTTAGAAGGAGCGTCACACCCGATCATTATTTTTTCAGACCATAAGAATCTGGAGTATTTACGAACCGCCAAACGTCTCAAACCAAGACAAGCCAGGTGGGCATTGTTTTTTTCCCGTTTTAATTTCCATATAACCTATAGACCTGGCTCTAAGAACAAGAAAGCTGATGTTCTTTCACGGTTACACAGTCAAGAAGAGGAACTTTTGCCCCCGGATACGATACTTCGTCCCCAGAATTTCTTTCTTCTTCAGAGTGAACTTTTTTCAAAGATCAAGGAGGCGTCCTCTTCTTTATCTCCACACGGGGAGTTGCAAGCTTGTGATGGGTTATTTTTTTTGAGAGACAAAGTCTTCATTCCAGAAACACTTCGTTTAGAGACCCTAAAATTACTTCACGATCACCCATTGGCGGGTCATATGGGATATGTTAAGACTTTAGATCTCGCTCAAAGGTTTTTCTTCTGGCCTCATATGGCTAAGGACTGCAAGGATTATGTATCTTCTTGTGAGACTTGTGCTCGGTTTAAAGATTCACATGTTAAACCCCTGGGGCTGTTACGTCCTTTACCAGTGCCTACTCGATTGTGGGGTTCCATTTCCGTTGATTTTATTGTAGAGCTTCCTCCCTCGCAAGGATACAATACAATTTTTGTAATTGTGGATCGACTCTCCAAGATGGCACATTTTGTTCCCCTCTCCGGAGTACCTTCTGCACCTTCTACGGCTGAGGTGTTTATTAAGGAAGTCGTCAGACTCCATGGAGTTCCAGATGAGATTGTGTCGGATCGGGGAGTACAGTTTACATCTAAATTCTGGAGGGCATTGTGCAAAGCTTTAAAGATCAAGCTGGCTCTTTCCACGGCTTTTCATCCACAATCCAATGGGCAGACGGAAAGGACTAACCAAACGTTGGAACAATATCTACGTTGTTTTTCATCTTTTCTTCAGGACAATTGGAGTGAGCTGTTACCATTGGCCGAGTTCTCCTACAATAATGCCCTTCATTCCTCCATCAAGCAAACTCCTTTTTTCGCTAACTATGGTTTCCATCCGCACGTGCTTCCTAATCTTCCTAAAGGTATAGAGGTGCCCGCGGTTCAAGAAAGACTTTCTTTTCTTCTGGACAATACCCTAAGAATCCAACAAACAATGGCCCAAGCACAGAACAACTTCAAGGATTTTGCTGATCGTAAGAGAAGGAAGGGTTCTGAGTTTCGAGTTGGAGACCTGGTGTGGCTGTCTACCCGGCACATCAAACTTCCGTGTCCATCTAAGAAGCTGGGTCAACGATTTTTGGGTCCCTTTCCCATTATTCGACGTGTGAACGAGGTAACTTTCAAACTTAAATTGCCTGCTACTTACAAAATCCACCCTGTTTTTCATGTAGCCTTATTGAAACCTGTGGTGAAGAACACCTTTTCGGGAAGAGACCACAGTCCCCCAGCTCCAGTAACCATTGAAGGTGTTGAGGAATTCGAAGTGGAGGCCGTCTTGGATTCTAGGTACCGGCGAGGTCGGCTTCAATATTTAATCCAGTGGAAAGGTTTTCCTCCAGAAGAGAATTCATGGGAACCCGTGAGTAATTTACATGCTCCTCAACTTATTGAGTTATTTCATAGATCTCATCCTGACAGACCGGCTTCCACATGCACCCGGAGGTTGCATTTTGAGGGGGGGCAATGTCGGGATTCAGAAGATCTGGCTCAAGCCGAGCCGACATCTCCCCAGGCCTGTGCTTCCACTCCGGCGCTTGTTGCAGGCTCGAGCGCGTGTCCTGATGCGCGCGTGTGTTTGGACGCGGGCGCGCATTTACGTGCGCGCGCGCGTTCTGACGCGGGCGCGCGCTCTGACGCGGACGCGCATTCACGTGTGCGCGCGCGTTCTGACGCAGGCGCGCGTTCTGACGCCAACATGCGTCCTGGGGTTAAAAGGTCACTCCGACCTAGGCCCAGTGCGAGGTGATCGTCTTACTGACACTGAGCGTTTATTACTGATGTTATTCTGATTTCGACCACGGCTTGTTACTGACTACTCTTCTGATTATCCCTGGATTCCTGTATTGCTCGTCTGACTCCGACCTTGGCTTTTCTGACTACTCTTCTGGATTTCCCTCAACTGGTACCTGCTTATTGATCCTTCCTGTGTATGACCCGGCCTGTTCCAGACTTCGCTTCGTCTCCTGCAGATAAGTGCTAGCCCTTATTACGAACTGTTATTTCTGTGGGCTCATCTAGCACTCCTGCTATTCCTTATCTGGGAACGTCCTGTCTCAACCCTCAGGGCGCAACTCAGTGGGAAGCGTGGGGGAGGCTCTTACCTTCGGACTCGCCTTGACTCCTGACAGTCATATTTATGACAATTAAATAATATCTAAAACTCTGACTAATTTTTATGGACACGAAAACTCAAATCAAATCCAACCAACTCGATTCGAGTTGTTTCTCTGAAAAATGCAATATTTTTTTTACAATTTCCTGTGTTCCCCAGTACTCCAAACCTTATTAAAATTTGCATATGTGCATAAATAAAGGGGAGGGGATGGGTGGCGACGAACAACAGCAGGCCTAGGGGCACCAGCTATGTAAATCTGGCCAAGGCAATATATGGACAAACAATCCCTGTTTTATTTAAAGGGTAAGGCATTTTTTAGTAGCTGTATGCAGAAAATGTTTCAATGTCTTAAATATATTGATAATTGAGTGCAGAGGACATCTTGCAGATATTAAAGAACATGTTGTAGGTTAGATTGTTTTATATTGTTCCTACTAGTTTTTTTTTTTTTATAACTTGTTTTTATTGTAAGTGGAAAGGTAAAATCACAAGAGAAAAGTTGTACAAGGTAATGTAAAGTAGATAGTTCAGTGATTTTGATATCAAACATAAACAGTCAAACAATTTTCAAAACAGTCAGCTCAATAACAAAAATGACATGGAAAATAGATCCTAAATGGGGGAGTGTAGGTAGGAGGACAATAGTCTGTTAAGCTGTTGATTCCTGGGAGGCGCTGCATCGGGATGCAACTGAGCATGTTGCAAAGTCTCAAGATATTGGGATGATTCCACGATCAAAGGGTGGTTAGTCAAGGATTCCATATCATACCATGATGTGTGTCGGAAAGTATAAACTGTAAGACATTTGAGGTGCTGTGGGAGATGTGTAATGTAGGTCGACCAAATCATGAAATTTTTTTGGGTATTATGTTCTTTCCTGGTCATGGTTTCCAGCCAGTCCATGTGAAAAGTATGGTGCAATTTTTGTTTCACTAATGACAGTGGGGGGGGGGGGGTCAGTGCTTAACCATTGTTGTAGAATAGATTTCCTGGCTTCCGCAGCCAGTCTACCCAATAAGTGATTGTCAGGTTTCGTGAGATGAGTAAATGGTGTGGTGTTGCTGAATAAAGCCCATTCTATGTGTGGTTGAAGAGGTTTCCCTATTATCTGTGCACCATATGAAATGACTTCATCCCAAAAGGGCTGTATCGAGGAACATAACCATAAAACATGTAATAAGTTCGCTTTGGGCGAGTGGCATCTCAAACAGTTATCGGAGGGGAGAGAACCCATTTTAAACCTTCTGGCTGGGGTAAGGTATGAATTATGTAGAATTTGCAGTGACATTTCTTGATACCTGCTCGCAGGAAGTAGTGTCATAATTTTGTTATGTTGCTTCAGAATGTCTGATTCCGTGATATTAGGTATGTCTGCAGTCCAGTGGAAGTTGGGTTTAGTCTCGTCATCTATGTCGATTAATGGTTTAATAGTTTGGTAGATATGTGAGGTTGTGAGTTTTCTATTTTTGTCTTTCCAAAGTTGGTTGAGTATGTTAAGTTTATCGTTGTGTGTCAGAAGTCGCAGCGAAGTATTCGCAAAGTGGATGATCTGTAGACTAAGGTACAGACAAGTACTTGTAAATGGAAATTTTTCCGTTAGTTTATTTAATGAGAGTATTGAGTAGGTGTTGTCAAGTATGTCATGAATGTTATGTAGGCCTTGTGCACTCCATTGGTAGAGAACGGGATTTCGTTTGCCCGGTAGGAAATTGTCGTTGTCTATCCACGATAAATAAGGGGAAACATACGGTGAAATATTATGTCGCTTCCTGATTGAATGCCAGGCTTTGTAAGTGTCCAGGAATAGTGGGCTATCTCTGATTCGAAGTGGAATGTTATGAAAAGGTGAATGTAGCAAATAGTTGAGGGAACTATTATTTGATTGATATTGATCTAAAGAAAGAGTTGTGTAAAGATCTCTATTAAGAATCCAATCCCCTGCGTATCGAAGAAGGGCTGCTTCGTTGTAGGCTTTAATGTCGGGGAAGTTAAGACCCCCTAGATGCTTGGGTTGCTGCAGTTTAAAGAGACTTATACGTGGGCGCTTTTTATTCCATATGAAAGATCGAAATATTTGGTTCAGTCGTTTTTGGTCAGTAGGTTTAATATAATAAGGCAACATCTGCAGTGGGTATAAAAGCCTAGGGAAGAGGATCATTTTAATAAAATGTATTCTGCCCAGAAAAGATAAGTTAACATGTTTCCATTGTAATGTCTCCTGTTGTATGTCGTCTATTATCTTTCGTATGTTTAAAGAGTAAATATCTTTGTAGTGGGAAGGGATTCGGATTCCTAAATATTTAATGTTTTGTTTTTTTGAAAGGGAAATGTGATGGCCAATCCGTGTTTGTTGTATGGTGTAGTTGGAGAGCTGCCGACTTGTCTAAATTAATTCGAAAACCAGCAATAGCACCAAATCTCTGTATAATGTTCAAAAGGATGGGAATTTTCTGTTTTAGGGCGGTTGACAAAGAGCAGAATATCGTCAGCAAAAGCTGTTACTTTAAGATTCACATGGTCAATTCGTATACCCTGTAATTGTTGGTTATTCAAGATATGTCATAATAATGGGTCAATGGCGATGTTAAAGAGAAGAGGCGAAAGTGGGCAGCCCTGACGGGTGCCTCTGCCAATAATAAATCTATCAGAGTTAGTGTTATTGACTGTTAGGAATGTAACAGGTGACAAGTATAATGCTTTATATAAGTTAAAAGTTTGAATGCCGAAGTGTTGAAACTTGAGTAGGCGACGGAGATGTGCATGCGATATCCTATCAAAAGCTTTGTCTGCGTCTAGGTTTATTAACATTCCGTGTTTTCTTTTTCTAGGTTGCTATGGTAAATCACTGTTATTAATTTTCTAAATTGCCTGGACCGGATGGCGGTGTTTGATGAACCCAACTTGATGTTCGGTAAGTATGGAAGGTAATATCTGTTGTAATCTATCTGCCATAATTTTGGTTAATATTTTTAGATTCCTGGTTGAGCAGTGATATTGGTCTTATACGAGGTAGGGTCAGTTAAATCTCTGCCTTCCTTGGGGGATCAAAATTATTCTAGCTACATTGGCTTCAATGCCAGAGGGGAGTGCCTTGGCAAAGTATCATTATACAACTGAGATAAAATGGGTGTTAAGTCTGGTGATAGATGTTTATAGAATTCTGCCGAGAAGCCGTCAGGACCTGGCGTTTTCCCATTCTTTAAATGCGAAATTACATGTGATATTTCGCCTTCAGTTATAGGGGCATCTAATAGTTCGCGGTCCTGAACCGACAATTTATGGAGACCAGCTTACTGCAGAAATTTCACCCCATCTATCGCAATCGTCTGGAGAAGATTCGTAGAATTTTTTAAAGTGATCTGCCATTATGTTTCTTATCTGTTTAGTGTCATTTGACCATCCAGCATTAGTTTTAAGTTTTTGTATATATGCATTATTGCATCCGTCTTTTAGCAATTTGTGGCCAAGAGTTTTCCCTGATTTATTACCATATCTATAAAATTTGTTAGCAGTATGGCAAATCGATTTATGAGCTTTTTCCGTCAATAAAGACATCAAAAAGTTCTTTTGTTTCTTTGTATTTATTTTTATCTTCTAAGGTATTAGTTCTCTTGAAATTCTTGTAATGAGTGGTGAGTTTGTTTCTGCAGAAGTTATATTTTACATTATAATTTTGCCGTTGTTTAATCAGGTAAGAGATAATCTGTCCCCTCAATACTGGTTTCGCCGCTGCCCATAAAAGTTGGGGGTTGTCCCAATGATCTATGTTGTCGTCTAAATAATTAGCCCAACTTGTTTTTAAAAAAGTCTGGAAGTCTTCACTAGTGCATAGATAGGGTTGGAATCTCCAGTTATAGGAAAAAGGTTGAGGTGTAGGCATTTGCAGTGTAATGGAGATCAGTGCATGGTCTGAAATGTCAATGTTACTGACGTTGGCCGCCTGCAAGCTAGGTAGCAATGTCTGCGAAACGAAAAGATAATCAATTCTGGAGTGTGTGCCATGGACTCCAGAGTAGAAAGTGTAGTCTCTAGTTGTGGGGTGGGTGTGTCTGTATTTGTCGCAGAGTAGCAAAGTATCACACGTTTATGTGTAGTGGTTTTGCTCTGTTACGAGAATGTATGGTTAGCTTGCCTGATTTGTCCATGAAATCATCCCAAACTGGCATTGAAGTCTCCACCCAGTATAAGATTTGAGGCCTCCCAGGAAGTCAATTTCTGAAGCACATCTGCAAAAAAAAGATTTGTTAGTGTCATTAGGTGCATAGATATTCATTATTGTATATGTAAGTACCCGCTATGTCTAAATCTACGATCAAGAATCTGCCATTTTTGTCTTTAGAGGTTCGTACAACATGACATTGTAAGCTTTTGCTAAGCAGTATCGCTACCCCTCTAGATTTGGTTTTATAAGAAGCATCTAGCGTAGTCTGTATCCATTTATCATGGAGTTTTCGAGTGTCGGTACGTTTCCAGTGTGTTTCCTGTAAAAGCACTATGTGAGCTTTCTCTCTACGTAACTTGTCTAGCACTTCCACCTTTAACAGGGGAGTTCAGCCCTCCCACATTCCAAGAGACTATCTTAAAACCGGTCAATTAGTTTTGTCCGGAATGGTATCGGGATCTAACATATGGTGTAGATGGCATGCTTTTAACCTATTCCCATTTTGAAGTGGAGCATGTGTAAGATAGGGGTATGTTTCAGGAGTGGTCTGTCCAGCGAGCAGACCAAAATCCAACAAGAAAAATCTCAGAAAGACCTGAGAGGAAACCAAAGCGTACACATTGGGTATGTATCAGAGGGTATAATCGAGCTGACATAAACAGTAATTATTCAACTTTGGAAACAACAAAATAGAGAAGAGAATTATAAAAGAACATGGAAACATAAACATTTCACATCTTGCCCATGATTAGTGCAATCCAATCATGGTGATGCCGATCATGAGGAGGAGGATGTCTTTAAAGATTGAAGAAATGGAGTCTTCGGAGTATAGTCTCTAAGCTATTAGGTTAAGTGTCATTGATGCCTCTACAGTTGGTTTCGTAGTATTCTTTAGCCAGCTTTGGGTTTTCAAAAAACAAAGGTTTCCCATTGTCTTTATCAATTATTTTGAGTTTTGCTGGGAATAATAGGGAGAATCTATAGCCAGAGTTGAAAAGTGTAGTGGCAGATCGGAGAGAATTCTTTCCTTTTTGCAGTAACAGAGGCAGAAAAGTCCTGAAAAATCAATATGCGGTTAGATTCATATGTAATAGTTTTTGGCTTTTCTATAGGCAGAGAGGATGTTAGTTTTGTCAACATAGTTGAGGAGTTTGAATATGACTTGTCTCGGTCTCCTAGCATCAGCAGTCGGCGAGGGACCGATTCTGTGGAATCTTTCGATTAAGAACTGGGAGTGAGAGTCCTCCCATATGTAAGAGGGATGGAAGAGTAGAGTGTAAAAACAATTCCAGTTCGCTGCCTTTGATTGATTCTGGAATCCCAACTAACACGGAGATTGTTTCTCCTGCTCCTATTTCGAGATCATCAACTTTATCAGCCAAAGATTGTGATCTCCCTCTGCTGTGTATCAGTCAGTTGTTGTGTTTTTCTCAAGCTCATCTTCCAGTATGGCAAATCCTCTGTTCAGCGTTCCGTCATTCTTTGATTTTGAGTAGTAAGTTGTTGAGCACTTCTGCCACAGATTCCTTTATAGTATCCAACTGTTGGTCCAGCCATGGGCCTAAATATTTTCATCAAGTCCTCAGCTTGATTCGATTCCGGTTCCGAATCCATAGGATCAGTTTCATGGGCTGTCTTCTTGGGTTTGCTTTCGGCTTGTTTCTGTAATTTAGCGGTAGAGTGGCTCAAAGATTTTTCCATAGGTAATTCAGGTTCGGAATCAGTCCGGGTCAGCCTCTTGAGTTGTTTTTTTTACTTTTGACTTCGGCTGTTTATGTGGTTTATTGGTGGACTGTCCAAGGAATTTGTCCATGGTCGGAAGTGGAAGGGTGTCAGGTAGACAATGGAGGTCAGAAATAAGTCAAGCGGTTGGCAATTCGACAGTGGAATGAATTCTCTAATAGTTCGAATGGTGAGTTTACCTCCGCTGCATGGGCAAGATAAGAAAGGTTAAGGCATAGGGTTCCATCACATCCAAGTAGTCAGAGTTTATGTAATCCACAGTAATAGTGGCAGATACATCCAAAACAAGATATAGCTGGGTGTGAACAAGGCCCACTTGGAGAGAGCAAAGTCCATGAGGCGAACAAATTTATCAGAAATATACTGGGGCAAGTGCGAGGGCACAATAGTTGAGCATAAATATATAAGCAGCGTAGCAGCCTTGAATGCTGTTTAGTATACTGTGATGGTGCCAGTTGCGGTAATTGTCTTCTGTGTGGTGCTTGGTGCTCTAGAAGTGGGTACAGAAACAGTGAGTAATTCACACTCTTGAGGGGTCAGAAGGTATGCAGTGAAATTAGGAGGTGTATACAAGTGGTACCCAATGCAGGTATTTTAGGGTGTAGGCAGAGAAAAAGTAGCCAGGTATAGCTGCTTAGTTCCCCACACTGATGCGACTGTTGAGGCCCAATTTGCAGTCAAATGGCGAGGGCTGCAAAAGCCACCGCTGTATAGAGCGTCTATCAGGGCGTGGGGAGACCGGAGCACTGCGCAGATGACTAATAGTCGCAGACGCTAAAGCAGCCTGGTGGTAGAGATGTGGCGCAGGGTAAACAGCGGTGCAGCTCTTTATCTGCAGTCTCCACGCGTTTGTGAGGCGCAGGCCCTAGAAGCAGCCGGGTAGTGGAGGTGCGGGCCTGGAACAGACGGCAGCGCAGCTCTGACCCACGATCTCCGGTAAGCTCCGTTGTTATGAGAAACAAAGTGTTCCCCGCCTTCCCGTGACCAGGATATATAGCTTGTGCTTGGAGCAGATGTCAGTGCTTAACCGATCGGCAGCCAGGATCGGGTGTAGTAGCGGCCTGGTCCGGGTCACGAGAGAAACGGAGCACAGTAAATGTGGCGACTTCCAGGGATCACACAAGAGGGATGAGCCAAAAAGCGATTGCTTTGTTTTCCCCTCACTATCCCGCTGTTTGGAGTCAGAGATTTAGCGTTAGCTGAGTGTCAGAAAGGCTGCGATGGTAATAGATTCAAATCTCTGTGCAGGAGCTCTGCTAAAACGCGGCCATCTAGGGTCCGCCCCCCGGAAGTCCCCCTACTAGTTTTTTTGACGTTGTCTTGTAAAATAAACCCAATAGGCTGGGTTTGCTTCCAATAATGATTAATTATATCTAAGTTTGGCTCAAGTACAAGCTGTTTTATTATTACATAGAAAAAGTAAATCATTTAAAAAAAAAATTGCATTATTTGGATAAAATGGAGTCTATGGGAGAAAGCCTTTCCGAAACTTTCTGGATAACGGGTTTCAAGATAACTGATCCCATACCTGTAAAACAAATACACTCCCTGCGTATAACCTAGATACAAGCTGTGCATATAATGTATTTAAGCTCTGCTTTTTATGGAGACACATTGCTTGCTCTGCATGTATTATCCGCCCTTTACTCTGCGTTTAATACTTCTGCCCAGTGTACAATACTCCCTAAACGAGTGCTACGTAATAGATAAATTGGTTACAGGGGTGGTTCACTTTAACCCTTTAACCGCCAAGCATGTACGGCGTACGTGCTGGCGGTTCAGGGCTCAGGCTGCCAAGAACGTACACTGTACGTTCTCCTGCAGCTGAGCCCTTCTCTCTGCTTTGGCAGCTTTTGCCGCCTCTGCAGAGAGTCAGGAGGGTAGACAGCCCCCTGGGCAACGTGGCTGGGGGGCTGTTAAGTCGGATCTGCGACGCGATTGTCACAGATCCGACTTCAAAGTAGCAGAATCGCAATGGCAGCGCTGCTGCTGCTTTCCTTACCTGCACCACGTCGCCCACCCGCCCACTCACTTCCTGCTGGGCAGTAACTCTGCTGACACGCTGCCTTGGAGTCCTCCTTCGGTTCCTGCGAACCTCCTGCTACAAAAACGGTAAGTGCACATTTTTTTACACACTTACCTGCACTTACACATTTACACAGTACATTTATACACTTACACACACATTTTAGTAAAGATGGGTATTTTTTATTTTAGCACACTTGGTCCCTTTTGTACAGTTATTTATCCCTGCATTATTGTTCCTTATGTATCTTTAGTATAGTTTTGCTGTTTGGTGCTTTGGTATAGAAAGATTTATTTTACTTAGTTTGATTCGCCAGAATATATGCTTTCCAAAAATATATAGTTTTCTGGGGGTCTTTTTATTGTTTTGGGGTCTTATGGCACATAACGTACAGTTGGGGCTCTCTTTTCTGCAGCTTGGGTGGCTAGAGTGAAAATTCATATGCATGTTTTTCATTTGGGGTCCGTACACGCCACATACTTTGGTAAATCTATGCATATTGGCAATCAAACTATTCAGTAGACCTCTGACGTCCATATTTAGGGTGATTTTTCTTTATATGTAAAACGTGTGCGATAAATGCGGCAAACTGCAACAATTTTTGGCTATTTTCAGAAATGTTGTAAACTCCTCTACGTTTAGAAAAGCTTTGCAGTTTGGTAGTTTGGTGTAGAAAGACGTCTTTATCTTTGTTGGATTCGTCAGAATGTGTACTTTCCAAAAATATATGGTTTTGGGGGGTCTTTGCTGTTAGGAGGGACTTGAGGCACATAATATGAAGTCAAGAGTCTATGTTCACAGAAGGCGAATCGGCAGCAGAGAAAAATCATATGCACTATTTTCATTTGAGGTCTGTACATGCCAGCTGCCTTGGTATATCAAGGCATATTGGGCATCAAACCTAAATGTATGTGGGTAATACGATGCTGCAGGGTAGAAATTTTGAGGTGATTTTTGGAAATGTCACCAAAATCACCAAATGTAGGAATGGTTTGCGGCTTGGTACTTTGTACTACAAATACATGCATACCCAATTTAGATTCGTGGCGATGTGTACTTTCTGAAAATATATGGTTTTCTGGGGTGAACTTACTTTTTTCTACATTTGCCCCCCTCAAAATGATGTAAATGTGTTGATTTTGCAGTATCTGAAATGACAGACCATATGGGGGTCTTCCTTTTGGGGCCCCTATATGCCACGTTCTTGGGTACACCTATACATATTGGGCATCAAACTGTTCACAGGACCCTAAGCTTTCATATTTAGGGTGATTTATCTTGATACCTAAAAGTATGTGGGAAATACGATGCTGCAGGGTGGAAATTTTGAGGTAATTTTTGGAAATGTCACCAAATTTATGAATGGTTTGCAGCTTGGTACTTTGGAGTACCATGACATGCATACCCAATTTAGATCTTGTTATTTTGATTTTTTTTCTTCTATATGCTGTATTTATATTTAAATTTACTTAAAAAATAATACATTTGTGTATTGCACCCCATGTATGGGAATGTGAAGGGGAGAAGGAAAAAGAAGGGGGATTTGATATTTATTTGTTTTTTATATATATATAGATTAATCTTAAGGGAATCTATATATGTGCGTTAGTATATTTAAATATAAATACAGCATATAGAAGAAAAAAATCAAAATAACAAGATCTAAATTAAATTATATAGGAGTTGATTTGCCTTAGGATAAACCCTATAGTAAGGATTTAAGGTATTATCACATTGCTACACTTCAACTCCAATTGACAACTATATGCAATTTCCAAGGATAGATATTCCCTTTCCCTTCTTTTGTTTAATCATTTTACAGAGTGTGGTTGGTTTTATTGATTTACAAAACGATAATAAATACAAGAAAATATATGTATATATTTTTTAGCTGTAAGAACTCTGATAACCCAACAGAGGTCGCTAGAGATCTATAGTATATAATGCATGTGTTCGATCCATTTTGTATGCCTTGGTTAAGGAGGTGTTCCCGAAACGCGTAAGGCCTATGTACCTTTACAGTACTCTACAATAAAAACCTGTTTTTTACCGGAGTGCCGCCTCTCTGTTCGTATAATTACTTTTTTCTACCTTGCTCCCCCCCCCAACGATGTAAATGTGTTGATTTAGCAGTACCTGAAATGACAGACCAAATGGGGGTCTTCTTTTTTGGCCCCCTATATGCCACGTGCTTGGGTACACCTATACATATTTGGCATAAAATGTTCAGAGGACCCCAGGCTTTCATATTTGGGGTGATTTGCTTGATACCTAAAAGTATGTGAGTAATACGATGCTGCAGGGTAGAAATTTTGAGGTGATTTTTGGAAATGTCACCAAAATCACCAAATTTAGGAATGGTTTGCGGCTCGGTACTTTGTAGTACAAAGACATGCATACCCAATTCAGATTCATGGGAATGTGTGCTTCCGAAAAATATATGGTTTTCTGGGGTGAACTTACTTTTTTTATACTTTTTGCCCCCCCCAAAACTATGTAAATGTGTTGATTTTGCAGTACCTGAAATGACAGACCATATGGGGGTCTTCCTTTTGGGGCCATCCTATATGCCACATGCTATACATACATACCTAATACATATTGGGCATCAACTGTTCAGAGGACCCTAGGCTTTCATATTTGGGTGATTTATCTTGATACCTAAAAGTATGTGGGAAATACAATGCTGCAGGGGTGGAAATTTTGAAGGTCGATTTTTGGAAATGTCACCAAAATCACCAAAATTTAGGAATGGGTCTTCATTTTGGGGCCCCTATGGGCCATGTGCTTAGGTACACCCTTACATATTGGGCATCAAACTGTTCAGCAGACCCCAGGCTTTCATATTTGGGGTGATTTATCTTGATACTCAATAGTATGTGGGACATACAATGCGGCAGGGTAGAAGCTTTGAGGTGATTTTTGGAAATGTCACCAAAACTGCCAAATTTAGGAACGTTTTGAAATCAGAAGTATGCCGTTTGGGGAGCGGTGCTTTGGAAATTTGGTTGTGTACTGCTTGTAGAGTTTGAGCTATACAAGTGCAGTGGCGTAACTACCAGGGGTGCAACTGCACCATGGCCCGTGGCCCGATGGGGCCCGCCTCCCAGAAAGTAGTAGTAAGTGTCAGTGGCTTGGCACCACTTCAATAGTAAGTAACAGTGACGGGCAGGACCGGTTTTAGGCTGATTGGAAGCAATTGGGCCCCGCACCCTGGAACCCTTTCGTTGCTCAATTCAGCGCGACAGCGCCGCAGCCACCCCCATAATAGCAGCAGCCCCCTCCAGTCAGCCCCGGGCACTACTCAATCTGGATGGAGTCCGGACCCACCACCTAGGCCCAGCCCAGCTTGCATTCAAACTGTATGCCTCACACACACACTCGGCTGGAGTCAGAGTGGAGCAGAGGATGGCGTTGATGTGTGCCTGCTCCCTGGGACCTGAACCATAAGCTCTCTGGGAAGAGTGGAGGTAGGGTGGGTGTGTTAATAATGCGATGCATCTATGATCTACTTAACTCGCTGGCTGCCAGGTGTGGCCTGTAACAAACTTGCTCCTACTATTAGGCCAATACTGCATAAGTGCTCCCCTGCCCTAACCAACAGCAACTCTAAAGCATCTGTTTTAATGTGATTGGAACTTGCAGCCTCTTGTAATTGCTGCTCTTCTGTTTCATTCCTCAGCAGTCCCTGTGGTTGCTTCTGAGCTAGATCGGAATGGCACCACGACTCCATGCACATATTTGCACAGCCAGGTCCAAACTGGGAGTAAAAATATGCCCATTCATTTCTGGTACACAGAGGCCCAAACAGCCCCACCCCCATCAAGCCAACTAAATATTTAGTGTCTGTGGCATCTTACAGCAGCAACATCATCTGTAGAGCTGCAGTTTGCCAATACACCTTTTTTTGGGATCGACATAAGGGGCTATTTTCACCTAGGGAACGTCTCATGATGAAAATATATTTTGTGGGGTGTTAAATGAAATTGCCACTTCATACATCTTGCTATAGGTTCTGCGGGATATTATACATTACGATGCCTCTGTGCCATCCTGCTATGAGTTCTGGGATGTTATACATTGAGGTTTGCCCCTGTGTTCATCTTACTATGATTTCTGGGGTATAATACATGAGATTGCCATTGTGTTCATCCTGCTATGATATCTTGGCAATTATACATGAAATTGCTTACTGTGTTACTTCTCCTCAATGAGAGGAGCACACACATTAACAGGCCCACCTCCAAAGATGTTCCAATGCCCACCAATAATGCTGTTCCTGCTTCCCTGATTTTTAATCACGGCAGTCTGCACCAGATTATTTTCACAATACTAGTGCTGTGTTATAAAAATTTAATTTTAGTTATATAGTACTTTGCCCTAAAAAAAGTTGTACCAGTTTTCAGTAGAAAAAATAATTTTTTAAGCTCAGTCCTATGACATTAGATCACTAATTGTTACCCGCAGGCACATTTGCTCGTGGGGGGCCAGTTGCAAATTATTGCACCGGGGCCAACTAGGTGTCTAGTTACGCCACTGTACAAGTGAGAAATCTCCATAAAACTATATATATTGGTATTGCCACGTTCAGGAGACATAGACCTTTTCTAAATCGGCTGTGTTCTCGTACATAAAATAAATGATGTTTCTGATATATGTGATTGTTCTTCGCAAAACATGATTTTTTTCATTTTATTAGACACTTAGAAGCCTATATTTTTTTACAAAAGTAGAATTACACCAAATTTCTTGCATATTGTGAAAGTTCAGGTTGTCCTGAAAAAAACAATATATTGTTTCCTGGGTAAACTAAAAGACCACCCCAGGAAAGGCCCTTAAAGTAAAAGAGTGCAAAATATCTAAAAACTGCTTGGCAGTAGATGTTTCGCATCTAGCACAAAACGGTTGGCAGGGAAAGGGTTAAAGTTAACTCTTAGAATGTTATAGAATAGCCAATTCTAAGCAACTTTTCAATTGGTCTTCATTGTTTATTTTTTATAGTTTTTTTTTAAATTATTTGTTTTCTTCTTCTGACTCCATCTAAAAACAAATACTCTGTAAGTCTACAAATGTATTGTTATTGCTATTTTTTATAGCTCATCTTTCTATCCAGGCCTCTCCTATTCTTATTCCAGTCTCTTATTCAATTAATGCATGGTTGCCAGGAGAATTTGGAGCCTAGCAACCAGAGTGCTAAAATTGCAAACTGGAGAGCTGCTGAATAAAAATCTAAATAACCGAAAACCACAAATAAAAAATTATAAACCAATTGCTTATTGCCTCAGAATATCCCTCGCTACATCATACTAAAAAAGTTAATTTAAAGGTGAATAATCGCTTTAATAGACCACAGTGCTGCCAACTGTTATGCATATCATTCAAAAACAAGCGTTCAGTGTAAAATACACACAATACAATTATTGTCTACAATTATTGTCTACAATAATCCCCTAAGGGCTCTTAAACACGAGGCACAATCATTAGGGGTATTAAAGAGGCTTAATGGAAGAAAACACAATGCGCAGGTAAAAACGCTTGTTTATTTACGCTAGTTTATTGCCTTCTACCCCTAATGATTGTGCTCAAATTTAACCCTTGCAGTGTCATAGTGGATGAGGGACAACATTCTGATAAATTAAGCAAGGACCTTTCCATCATGCTTAATTAGCTGGTTGAACTACAGAAAGAGAGTCATTAGGCAGAAAATATGATAAATTGCTTTGCAGAAGAGGCAGATCAACTTTGTGAGATCCTTGTTATGGAGACTGGAGTGGTAGAGCTGTGCTTAGGGGCTGTTCAAATAGAATTGATTTAAATGATGGCTGTAAATGATGATATGCTGATGATGCATGGCTGTGATCAGGATTTAGATAAGGAATAATTTGCAGTCTGGAGCTAGAGAACATCTCTTTAAAATTTCAACCAATGAAATCAAATCTAAAAGCTAGATCAGAGTAGCCATTATTGTGTTAATCCTAGCCTTTGAGAGCTATTATTCCCAGAATCCTCCAGCAGCTTCTGGTGGCTGTAATGGAAAAGACCTAAAGCTACAATGTTGCCTCTTTAAAAGCTGAATGACTAATTAGCAATTTATGTATATGCATGCAGCATAGCCGCACAGAAATAATTGCAGTCTGCAGCATGTATCACAATCAGTTGCATATTAGCCATGCAGGATTTCAAGTTAAAGTTTGCCCTTATATGCTTGTCCTACTTTAGTTTGAGCGCACCTAAATAGAAGCGCTAATTGATTCCTTGTTGCCTAGTTTTACCCAGAAACACTTAGATCTGGGTTTTATCACATGAAACACATAAAAATGCAACACACAGGATGTTGGTGCCCCTTTGGAACATACTGAAATAGAAAAATGCATAACATTCAAGATGCATTTCAATGGACGCCCATGAGTTATGGCCCTTAAAGTGATGAGGGGTAAGTCTACATGCACTGGAATATGGTGATTATAAACAGAGGTGCAAATTGCTGAGGACACCAAGGGCTAAATTCCCAAAAATAGAGTTAATTTAGTAAAGTTCCCATAGGAAATGCGAGTAGCCCTGGTTTGTCAACTGTGGTGGGACTATTGAAAGCAAACCTCTGGTTACAATTCCAGTTTTTTTAATTCCCACTCCAATTACTTTGCACACTCTGCCTTATAATCAGGAAAACGGACAATATGGAAAAGGATGTATTCTAAGCAACTTTTCAATTGGCCTTTATTTGAATTATTTGCCTTCTTCTGACTCAGCTTTGAAATGGGGGTCAGTGACCCAGCAAAAAAACAAATGCTCTGTAAGGCTACAAATGTATTTTTATTGCTACTTTTTATTACTTATCTTTCTATTCAGGCCCTCCCCTATTTATATGTCAATATCTAGCAAATCAGTGCTAGGGTAATTTGGACCCTAGCAACCAGATTACTGAAATTGCAAACTGGAGAGCTGCTGAATAAAAAGCTAAATAACTCAAAAATCACAAAATGTCAGGATTCCAAGGGTGCTGGCGCTACTCTTTGGCGCAGATGGCAGAATCCACGTCGTGACGCAACGCGGGCAGATCCGACGTAACGGCATGACGCATCGCGTCCGCGTTCAACGCCGGCATCGTGATGTGACGTTGACGCTGACACAAGCGGCGTGACGCAGGCGTCGCCATTGGACGCTGAGGCCTATTTAAACCTGCCTTCAAGTTCAGGACTTTGCTCAGACATCGTCTTGGCTAATACCTAAAACTTTTTGGAAAATCCTGATTGTGTTTGACTCCGGAACTTCCTAACCACGTCTATTGAACCTCCTTCCTGCTTGACGCCTGGAACTCTGCCACATTCTGGTTTTGACCTTGCCTGTCCCCGACTACGCTGAGTTCTACCATCCCTGACTCGGCCTGCCTGACCATTCTACTTCTTCTCTACGGTGAGAGAGTCGTCCTTCATTTTTCATCATTATTTCGGCTCTCATTCCTTCCCCTACAAGCTTCTCCTCTGTGCATATTGAGGATACACCTCGTGGGGTACTGTAAGAGCAGCCTTCCATCAGCTAATTGGTTCCAGACTCCGGTAAGCCTGATACAAATAAAAAAAATGAAAACCAATTGCAAATAGTCTCAGAATATCACTCTCTACATCATACTTCAGGTATAGGATCCATTATCCGGAATCCCGTTATACAGAAAGCTCCGAATTACGGAAAGGCCATCCCCCATCAACTCCATTATAATCAAATAATTCAGATTATTAAAAATAATTTCCTTTTTATTTGTAGTAATGAAACAGTACCTTGTACTTCTTACCAATTAAGATATAATTAATCCTTATTGGAAGCAAAACAAACCTATGGATTTAAATGAATGTTTAATTGTTGTTTTATTAGACTTAAGATCTAAATTATGGAAAGATCCCTTATCCGGAAAACCCCAGGTCCCATATTCTGTACAAGTTAATTTAAAGGTGAGCAACAAATTTAAAAAGTGGTTCATATGACATTCTTTCAATGACTAACAGCAGGGTCGGACTGGGGGGGTCATGGCCCACCGGCACTGACACATCAGGGCCCCGCCACCGCTGCTCCCCCCCAGTGGCAGGGCCCCCACTACCCCAGTCACCAGGTTCCCTCTGTCCCTCTCCCCCGCCGGCGCGTACCTGCTTTGTGTGTATTGGCGATCAGGGGGAGGGAAGGACTGCCCAGCACTTACAATCCGGCAGAACAGCACCAATATGAGCTTCCTTCAACGCTTTGTGACCTGGAACCATCATGTGAGCGACAATCACATGGAGCACTAGCAGCCTACTCTGCCCTAGTTACGCGTACCTGCCGACACGTACCTGCTTCATGTGTACGCAATCGGGTGGGGGTAAGGCAGGACAGGAGCGCCGCCTATGTCCACCGGGTCAGGGCAGGCAGGGCCCACCAGATTTTTTCCCGTTGTCCCGCCGGCCCAGTCCGACACTGTTTAACAGCTAAATAATTTATTACGCCAGATTTATTTTATTACACTTTTATGAACTCCCCCCCACAACATCTTCAACATAAAAACATTTAGCTTAAGCTGGTGTAAGTAACTTGAAGCCAGAGTTATGATGATTGAGAATTTGGTGTTAGATGATAACATTTTTACTCCAGTTTTGGGCTACTTCTATTTTTTTTTTTTTTAAATTCCGCCCAACCTCCTGAACAGTGGGTTATAGTGATTTCAGTTGCTCATTCTGCTTTGGACCTGGGCTTTTCAAGGTATGGGGATGCTTCCTTAATTTAAATCACTATAAGTCTGCTAAAAAATCATTTAAACAAACAACAGCCTGATAGGATTGTTTGCTACCAATATGGATTCATACAGCTTTGACACTATTAAATATGAGGTACTGTTTTATTGCAGAGAAAAAAAGTTATTTGCTTAATATGGAGTCTATGGGAGATAGTCTTCCTGTCATACTGAGTTTCTGTATAAGGTATACATTATCATGCATTTTTGATTCATTTGAATGGACTGCTGGAACCTGCATTGCTTTCACTCTGTTAGGGCTCTTACAGACAAACGGTTTTAGCTGCGCTCCCCTACGTTCCGGTTTCGTGCGTTCAGCCGCAGTTGAGCGCAGGAGTAGACGCACTGAATTCTTTTCAATGTGGCTGTACTCACACACGCATGTAAGTGCTGAACGCAATGTTGCATTTTACCTGCGTTCGACGCTTACATGCGTCTGTGTGAGTACAGCCACATTGAAAAGAATTCAGTGCGTCTACACCTGTGCCCCCTGTGGCTGAACGCATGAAACCAGAACGCAGGGGAGCGCAGCTAAAAACGCTCATCTGTAAGAGCCCTTACTATTTTTCCAGCAATATATATTCTACGGGCAGAACTACTAGAGACTTTGTTTGGATAGTAGGGGTGCCCAAAATGTAGATCGGGATCTACCACTAGACCTTTAGCTGGTGATGAGTAGATCTCAAGTCACTGTCACCATTCAGCTTGACTAAATTACACTCTTATTTCAAGCTTTTCATTCAGATTTTCATTATGTTAAGGTTACTTAAGAAATAGTTGTTTGTTAAATATAGCAATATACATTTTACCATCAATTAGTATTTATGGAACAGAATGCTAACAATGCTTTTATAGATGTAGATCATAATGGGACAAATAACTAAAAGTAGAACTTGCATTAATAAAAAGCATAGGCACTCGTGGTATAGTATCTGTCCTACAGAATCTAGAGATTTTGCTGGATATTCCAAAATATGATCCTCCATGCTTTAATGTGAAATCTCAGATAAATACAATTTCTGATTGGCTTGTATCTACATTTGACCCAGGGGTGATTCTAGGCTCTGTGCAGCAATGGGGCAGCTTTTGCAGCCCCCCAACACTTACCTTTCTTGTGCTTGAGGGGTTCAGGGGGGACCATCACATTGTGCAGAGAGAACAAATTTACCATGGATTCCAGGCACAGCCATGGACCTTTTATTTTGTCAGGTGTACCCTGACAGGCAAGTTGTACCTAACTACTAGGTGCCTAAAATATATTCCATTAATAATGAACAGTAGCTTGTACTTGATCCCAACTAAGATATAATTAATCCTCATTGGACGCAAAAACAGCCTATTGGTTTTATTTAATGTTTACATGATTTTCTTGTAGAATTAAGGTATGAAGATCCAAATTACATATCCGTTATCTGGCAAACCCCAGGTCCCAAGCATTCTGGATAACCGGTCCCATACCTGTATACCTTCTCTCCTCGCTCAACTTCTTTATTCTTCTAGTCTCTTTTTTCTAAATACTATACACTATTCTTCCATTATTAAGCCTCTTTGTTCCCATAAAGAAATAGGGAATAACCATGAAATAGGCTAATTGGTTAGAAGCAATAGGCCCACTAATACCTGGGCTCAGATGGGCCAGTCCAACACTGGTTGTTGCAGTTGCCAAACGGAGTATGCAGGTATTGACAGGGAAAGGGCAAATAGGCCTAAGTCTAACAGAATCCACTGTTTGAGCCATTTCATTACAGGTCTGGGGCCTGTTAACCAGAATTCACAGGACCTGGGGTTTTCCAAATAATGGATCTTTCTGTAATTTGGATCTTTATACCTTAAGTCTACTAGAAATGTAGAAAGTAATCCAGCAGCACACTGATTTTTGATGTGATAAGTGATATTGTTTATTCAGCCCACATACATACAATGTAAGGGCAACGTTTCGGACCCCACTGGGCCCTTTGTCAAGCCTAGTGGTCAAATACAAACACAGTGTTTTATAGAGTGTATATTGGGAGTGGCCTGTGTCTCCTCCCCATCAATTGACATCATAGTGAATCAGGTGAAACATGAATACTCGTAAGTGTCCATTTAGAAAAAAAGTCCTTTTGTATAAGTCCATACATTTGTGCACTCAAAAATATAACAGTACAGTGGGATGGTCTAGTGTTACCTGAGACGCTTAGTGACTGCTGTTGCACATGGTACTCAGTTCTCCCTGAGATTCATATGCAGGTGTAGTAGTCTGCACTCAGTAAAATTTCCAGACCATCTAGTAACCTTGTGAAAAAGAGAAAAAAGAGCATATTGTTAAAAACAGAACTATTAGAAAATGGAACACAATAGTTACAACATTGTATGTATCCTACAACTTACTTAAACATAAACATTCCAGGGGTATAATCTTTATTCAAGCCTCGTGGCCATAATGTATCTAATTTATGTATCCAGTACATTTCTCTGTACTTTAATTGAAGTAATCTGTTTCCACCTCTTCTTGGCACGTCAATGGTCTCAATGACCTGAAATTTGAGTTGACTTATAGAATGTTTGGCCTGGTGGAAATGGTAAGGCACCGGTAAAGTGGTAATTTCTTTGCGAATTGTGGATTTATGCTTTGAAATCCGATCACGGATTTTTTGAGTAGTCTCACCTATGTAAATTAACCCACAGGGGCATTTTCATAAATAAATGACAAAGGATGATTCACAAGTGAAGTAGTGATCAATGGTAAATTGTTTGCCAGTATGTGGATGGTAAAAGTGATTGCCCTTTGTGACTGAATTGCACTGAGTGCAATGCAGGCAGGGTAAAGGGCCGAAATTTGGTGCTGCAAGAATCGTTGGAGACCCTTCTTTTGGGGGCCGATATCTGCTTTCACCAATTGGTCCCTTATGTTTTTACCCCTCTGGTACGCTATTAGTGGGGGTTGTTGAAATTGTGAAATGTTAGGAAGACAATTTTGAAGTAGGTGCCAATGTCTTTTTACTATTTTGGATACATGTCTGCTTGCACTTGTATATTTCCTGACGAAAACCATCCTGTCCCCTCTTTCTTGGTAGATTTGTCTGGGTGTAGAAGAAGTTTTCTGTCTATATCCTTAATCTTTCCTAACCCTTCTTTAAGTACATTGTCTGGATAGCCTCTTTGTGAAAAGCGATCCGTCATTTCTGCCAATCTGACATCACATATGTTTGTATCGCTTACAATCCGTTTACCAAAAATACACAAAAACTTGAGACATCCTCCAGGCAGACCAATAGTTGCCGGTACAGATTCTGTTCTAAACTGGCCATATTTTTGGATAGGGTCTTTCAACCTATAGTCCAAACAACAAAATCCTATGTTAAGGACACTACACATTTTTTGAACATCGTTGCCACAATTACTCTCCCAGATCACGATATATTACTGTGTAGCTTTGATGTCACAAGCTTGTACACCTCCATCTCACATGAGTCAGGTCTGAAGGCAATCAGACACTTCCTTGAACAAACAGAACACTCTATATCACAAAGGGACTTTCTGATTGATCTATTAGAAATTGTCTTACATCAGAATTATTTTCTCTTTGGAGACCAATTTTACATTCAACAAAGGGGGACGGCCATGGGTAGTAACGTTGCCCCCACCTATGCTAACCTATATATGGCTTACATTGAAGAAAAGTTTGTATATATGAATTCATTGTATCAAAAACACTGTCTATTGTTCAAATGCTATATAGACGATTTGCTAATCTTGTGGGATGGAGATGTTAAAAGCCTTGAACTGTTCAAGGACTTCATGAATAATATAGACACAACACTCAAGTTCACCCACACCTTCCATACCGACACCCTTAACTTTCTGGATGTACAGTTAACCAGACGGGGTGTGAAACTTGAATCAGATTTATATAGGAAGAACACAGACAAGAACAACCTATTACACTTTCAAAGTTTTCACCCACCTTCCTTAAAGAAATCTTTACCAACAACACAGTACACAAGGGTTAAACGGATTGTAAGCGATACAAACATATGTGATGTCAGATTGGCAGAAATGACGGATCGCTTTTCACAAAGAGGCTATCCAGACAAGGTACTTAAAGAAGGGTTAGGAAAGATTAAGGATATAGACAGAAAACTTCTTCTACACCCAGACAAATCTGCCAGAAAGAGGGGGGACAGGATGGTTTTCGTCAGGAAATATACAAGTGCAAGCAGACATGTATCCAAAATAGTAAAAAGACATTGGCACCTACTTCAAAATTGTCTTCCTAACATTTCACAATTTCAACAACCCCCACTAATAGCGTACCAGAGGGGTAAAAACATAAGGGACCAATTGGTGAAAGCGGATATCGGCCCCCAAAAGAAAGGTCTCCAACGATTCTTGCAGCACCAAAATTCGGCCCTTTACCCTGCCTGCATTGCACTCAGTGCAATTCAGTCACAAAGGGCAATCACTTTTACCATCCACATACTGGCAAACAATTTACCATTGATCACTACTTCACTTGTGAATCATCCTTTGTCATTTATTTATTAAAATGCCCCTGTGGGTTAATTTACATAGGTGAGACTACTCAAAAAATCCGTGATCGGATTTCAAAGCATAAATCCACAATTCGCAAAGAAATTACCACTTTACCGGTGCCTTACCATTTCCACCAGGCCAAACATTCTATAAGTCAACTCAAATTTCAGGTCATTGAGACCATTGACGTGCCAAGAAGAGGTGGAAACAGATTACTTCAATTAAAGTACAGAGAAATGTACTGGATACATAAATTAGATACATTATGGCCACGAGGCTTGAATAAAGATTATACCCCTGGAATGTTTATGTTTAAGTAAGTTGTAGGATACATACAATGTTGTAACTATTGTGTTCCATTTTCTAATAGTTCTGTTTTTAACAATATGCTCTTTTTTCTCTTTTTCACAAGGTTACTAGATGGTCTGGAAATTTTACTGAGTGTAGACTACTACACCTGCATATGAATCTCAGGGAGAACTGAGTACCATGTGCAACAGCAGTCACTAAGCGTCTCAGGTAACACTAGACCATCCCACTGTACTGTTATATTTTTGAGTGCACAAATGTATGGACTTATACAAAAGGACTTTTTTTCTAAATGGACACTTACGAGTATTCATGTTTCACCTGATTCACTATGATGTCAATTGATGGGGAGGAGACACAGGCCACTCCCAATATACACTCTATAAAACACTGTGTTTGTATTTGACCACTAGGCTTGACAAAGGGCCCAGTGGGGTCCGAAACGTTGCCCTTACCTTGTATGTATGTGGGCTGAATAAACAATATCACTTATCACATCAAAAATCAGTGTGCTGCTGGATTACTTTCTACATTGTATGCTGGACCCGGTGGGCAGGAAAGGGTCAACCAGAGTAAGCACCTGATACCCTGCACAGGGTTCTCTTGAAGGGTCGAGCACTCCGAATTTTGCAAATATTAAGTCTACTAGAAAATCATGTAAACATTAAATAAACCCAATAGGCTGGTTTTGCTTCTAATAAGGATTAAATTAACCTTCATTGGGATCAAGTACAAGCTACTCTGTTATTATTACAGAGAAAAAGGAAATCATTTTTAAAAATTTGGATTATTTAGATAAAATGGAGTCTATAGGATAACTGATCCCATACCTGTAATAATAAAAATAAAGTTGTTGTCCTACATTGTTTTTCCACCTGTGAGTGTCTGGACAGGGCTTTGGTTGAGTAGCTGTAGCTCTTAGGCTTGGGCTTCTGCCACATTGCTCCTCCCTGTATTCTTCCATAGAAATCCAATATACTGCAGCACACTGTAATTTGTGTAAATATAAAGATGTGCTTTATTGGCTCAAATACATAGTATTCTTCCATAGTCATGGGTAGCAATGGGACCAGTATTTGCCTGGAATGGAAAGACAAAAGCAACAACAATACCGGTCCGCTTAATTAACTTCTTTTAAGGAAATCACGATTTCTTTGAGCAGAGATGTAATGATGAAGTGCTATGTTTAAAGGACAAAATTTAATTGAAAATGTGCAACATGAAACAGAAATGGTAAGAAAAATCAATCAAACACATTATGTAGTAGATACAACTTCCACAGGGGGTATGAAAATATTTAAACTATAAAAAGGAAATGTAAACATGTATGAAAAATACAAGTGTCTGTGCACAGCTCCTGAGCATGGAGAAAATTGCACATGCATACAACTCATCCTTTTTGCAGTGACAAATACTACCAGTACATAATAAACAATTATTTAATCTAAAAAAAATGACATAATGTACAGTTAAAGATTCATTATGCAGTCTGCATTATTGTTGCCATCGAAGTAATAAAATGGAGGAAAATATGGAGATTATTGGTCCTCTCTCTAGCAGGTCCATCAGGGCTTCCCTCTGGATAATCTGTTGGCTCTTTCTCCTGTCCTCACTACAGTCGCATGCCATTCTCACATGCATCCCCTAACTATTGTTTAGGTTTTCAACACCTTCCACCAATTCTAGCTTACATGTCCCAACTGGTCAGATGTGGACAATAAAGACCCCATCTAACCCTGTTAAATCTCTCGCATTCAGAAATTAGATTAATGGCTGTTGCTATCGTGATTCAGTTTTGGGTGTCATTTAGAGTGCAAGCTTTCTGGGAAACTGGCTTTCTACTAGGCATACATTACTCATATACCATGTACATGGCCATGAACACATACAATATTATATATATCATCAAAACCAAGGTAAACAGTTTTTACACAAGAAGCACAAAGCAATTTATCACTTGACCTTGTATTCCTAAATGATTCTTGTTGACTGTTTAAGTCAGGGACTCAATGAATCCTGTGCGGGACTGATTAGGCAGACCTGTGCCCAACCGAGACACCCTGACCTGCAACCCGACCCACACCAGCCACTCACTATGCTCCACTACACAGACTCGCTACCTGACCTGGCCTCCAAATAGCTCACTTAACCCCCAACCTGGTTCCCACAAACAAGAAGCGATGTCACTATTAACCAGGAGTGACATCACACCGGAGCCTAATCCGTTAGCTGGTGTAAGAAATTTTAACATAAACCAAGGGGAGGGTGGGAGGGACCAGTCCTTCAGCTTGGCCAGGTACCCAGATGGGCTATGATGGACTCCCCTCACAATCAGGCAATCAGAAATTTCTGCCGAAAACCCAACCACCTTATGGATATTTCAAGGTAGCCGACGACCTTATGGGCGTATTTCCACTGGTACCCCACCTGATGCAGGACTCTGAATTTCATTGTGCATACAAACTAATTTGTGTCTTTGTTTAGAATGGTAGCTATTATGTGCAATTCAATCATTGCAGGCTTTTATGACCTATGTTTTTTGAATATCAGAGAGATTCATTTTTAGGATAATACTTTGTATTAATAAAAGTCAATATGATACTTAATATTGTTTCATGAGTCAGAAACCAGCAGTGCAGAGAACACACACGGACAGACAATGGCAATGACTGTTACAACTTAACTATAAACCCAGTGAGAATAAGGAAAACATGGAAATAGGGAAGTCCTCACAGTACATTGTTTCATGAGTCAAAACCAGCAATGCCAGCGAACTGAGAAGGACCAGACAATGCAATGCACTGTTAAATCTTATCTATAAACCCTGTGAAGAATGAGGAATAAATGGATATTGAAGTCAATTAGAGATACATTGTTTCATGATCAGAACCAGCAGTGCAGAAAAACAGACACGGACAGACAATGGCAATGACTGTTACACTTAACTATAAACCCAGGTAAAAATTAAGGAACATGGAGATAGGTGAAGTCACTACAGGTACATTGTTTCATGAGCTCAGAACCAGAAGTGCAGGTGAACAGACACAGACAGACAATTGCAATGACTGTTACGCTAATCTATAAACCCACTGAGAATGAGAAATTAAATGGATATTTGGAAGTCACGTAGAATACATTGTTTCATGTGTCGAACTAGCAGTCCGAGAGCAAACACGGATAGACAATGGCAATGACTGTTACACTTAACTATAAAACCCTAGTTGAGAATGAGGAATTAAATCAATATTGGGGAAAGCCCACTTAGAGATACATTGTTTCATTGAGTCAGGAACCAGCAGTGCGAAAACTGACAATGCACTGACTTTACACTAACTATAAACTAGAGAGAAAAGGAAAACATGGAAATAGGGAAGTCACTTAGATACATTGGGTTTCATTGTTCAGAACCAGCAGTGCAGAGAACAGAGTAGGACAATAGCAATGACTGTTTAAAAACTTAAACTATAACCCAGTGAGAATAAAAAAGAAAACATGGAACTGTTTGAAGTCACCTAAAGGTACATGTTTCATGAGTCAGAACAGCAATGCAGCGAACAGACACAGTCCGATAATGGCAATGGACTGCTTACACAACTATAAACCAGTGAAAATGAGGAATAAAATGGATATTGGAAGTCATTAGAGATACGTTGTTTCGCAGTCAGAACCGGCAGTACAGAGAATAAGACACGGACAGACATTGGCAATGACTGTTACCCTTAGCAATAAACCCATAGAGAATAAGAAAACATGGAAAATTGGGAAGGTCACTTAGTGACACATTGTTGGTCATAAGTCAGAACCCAGCAATGCAGAGAACAGACACGGACAGACATGGCAATGACTGTTAAACGTTATCCTATTAAACAAAGTGGTTAAATGAGGAATAATGGATATTGGAAGTCACATAGAGATACATTGTTTCAATGAGTCAGATGAAGCAATGCAGCGGGACAGACACACTTGGCAAATGACTGTTACACAACTATAAATCCAGTGAGATGAGGAAATAAATGGAGATTGGGAAGTCACTTAGAGATACGTTTTTCATGTGTCAGAATCAGCAGTGCAGAGAAAACAGAGAAGAACAATATTCAATGACTGTTACACTTGAACTATTTAAACCCAGTTGGGAATGAGAAATAAATGGATACTGGAAGCAGCTTAGAGATACATGTTTCAGATCAAACTAGCATGCAGAGAAAACAACACTGACAGACAAATGGCAATGACAGTTACACTAAACTATAACACAGTGAGAATGGAGAATAAAATGGATATTGGATCCACTTAAAAGATACATTTTTTCACGAGTCGGAAACCAGCAGTGCAGAAAAACTGACAATGCAATGACTGTTACACTTAACTATAAACTTCAGTGACATGAGGAATAAATGGGATATGGAAGTCACTTATAGATAAAATTGTTTCATGAGTTAGAGCCAGCAGTGCAGAGAATAGAGAAGGACAGACAATGGCCAATGACTGTAAAACGTATTTATAACAAAGTTGAAAATGAGGAATAAAATGATATTAGAAGTCAAATAGAATAACATGTTTCATGAGGCAGAAGAAGCAATGCAGCAGACAGAACAATAGCAGTAATGACTGTTACACTTACTATAAACCCAGTTGAGAATTGAGGGAAAGTGTGATGGAAAGTTGGAAGTCACTTAGAGATACATTGTTTTAATGAGTCAGAACCACAGTGCAGTGGAACAACAAGGACAGAGAATGGCAATGAACTGTTACACTTCACTATTAAACCCAGAGAGAATAAGGAAAGCATTGAAATAGGAAGTCACTTACAGGTACATTGTTTCATGAAGTCAGAACCAGCAATGCAAGATCAAAACACGGACAAGACAATGGCAATGACTGTTTATTTAACGTATAAACCCACTGTATGGACTAAATGGATATTAGGAAGTCACTTAGTGATACATTGTTTCATGAGCGAACCAGCAGTGCACGAGGAAAAAACACTGACAGACACATGGCCATATGACTTGTTACACTTAACTATAAACCGATAAGAATAAGGGAAGACATGGAAATTGGGAAGTCACTTAGAGATGACATTGTTTCATGAGGCAGAACCAGCAATGCAGGAGATCAAACAGGGACAACAATGGCAATGGCTGTTACATTTAACTATAAACCCAGCTGAGAATGAGAAATAAATGGATATTGGAAGTCACTTACAGGCTACATTTTTTCATGAGTCGGAACCAGCAGTGCAGAAAACTGACAAATAGCAATGACTGTTACCACTTAACTATAAACGCAGTGAGAATGAGGGAAAATAGAAATGGGAAGTTGCATCTTAGAGATACATTGTTTCATGAGTCACGAACCAGCAGTGCAGTAAACAGACAAAGACATTAGAATGGCAAATGACTGTTTACACTTCACTATAAACCCAGAGAGAATAAGGAAAGCATTGAAATTAGGGAAGTCACTTAGCAGGGACAATTGTTTCATGAGTCAGGACCCGCAATGCAGAGTATCAAACATGGACAGACAATGGCAATGACTGGTACATTTACTATAAACCCACTGAGAATGAGAAAACTAAAGGATATAGGAAGCACTTAGCGATACATTGTTTCATGAGTCAGAACCAGCAAGGTGCTGAGGAAAAAACACTGACAGACAATGGCAAATGGACTGTTACACTTAACTATAAACCCATAGAGAATAAGGAACATTGAAACAAGCACTTAGAGGTACATTGTTTCATGAGTCAGAAGAAGCAATTGCAGCGGACAGACAATGGCAATGGACTTGTTACACTAACTATAAACCAGTAAGAAGAGGAAAAAAAATGGGAAAAATTGGGGACGTGACTTAGAGATACATTATTTTCATGTGTCAGAACCAGCAGTGCAAGAACAAGAAGGACAATAGCAAATGCATGTTTTCACTTTGAATTAAAGCCCATTAGAGAATAAGAAAACATGAAATTGGGAAGTCACTTATAAGCATACATTGTTCATTGAGTCAGAACCAGCCAGTGCAGGTGAACAGAAAGGACAAGACAATGCAATGGACTTGTTACACTTAACTATAACCCAGTGAGAATGAGGAAAAATTGGATATTGGAAGTCATTTAGAGATACATTTTTTCATGAGTCGGAACCAGCAGCTTGCAGAAAAAACTGACAATGCAATGACTGTACACTTAACTATAAACCCAGTGGAGAATCAGAAAAAAATGGAAGTTGGGAAGTCCACTTAGAGATACATGTTTTCATGATTCGAAGCAGTAGTGCAGTGAACAGAGAATGACAAGACAATGGCAATGAACTGTTACCACTTAACTATAAACGATTAAAGAATAAGGAAGACATGGAAATTGGGAAGTCACTTAGAGATACATTGTTTCATGAGATCAAACAAGCATATCTGGTCGAGTTATCGAATCGCACACTATCGCGCTCGGAATCGTACTAAGCGGTTCAGGAGCATAACTTAGTCTCTTCGTTCCGGGCTGCAGTCATGGTGTCCGCCTACCACCTTCTATAACTGTAAACCCAGTGAGAATGAGCATCTCTATTAGTATAACATCTCTCCAATGGAACGTCAGCTTACAGGTACAATTTTTTGTCAGCAGTCGGAAACCAGCAGTGCAGAATAGAAATATGCTCACAATAGCAATGACGGTTACACTTAAACTATAAACTCCAGTTTGAGAATGAGGAAAAAAATAGAAATTGGGAAGTCACTTAGATATACATTGTTTCATAGAGTCAAACCGAGCAGTGCATGTGACAGACAAAGACATAGAATGGCAATACTGGTTACAATTCACTGATAAACCAGAGAGCATAAGGAAAGCATTGAAAATAGGAAGTCACTTACAGGTACATTGTTTCAATGTGAGTCATGGACCAGGCATTCAGAGCCACTAACTATGGACGACAATGGCAAGACTGTTCACATTTAACATAAACCCACTTAGATAAGAGACTAAATGATATAGGAAGTCACCTTAGCGATACATTGTTCATTGAGTGCAGAACCAGCAGTGCTCGATGGAAAAACACACTGGACAGAACAATGGCAGATGACTGTTACACTAACTATAAACCCATAGAGAAATAAGGAAACATTAGAAACAAGTCACTTAACGTTGTACAACTTGTTCATGAGTTCAGAATGGAAGCAATGCCAGCGACATACTAATGCAATGGACTGTTTACACTTAAGTATAAACCCAGTAAGGAATGATGGAAAACAAAATATGGAAATTGGGACGTGACCCTTAGAAAGAATACATATTTCATGTGTCAGAAACCAGCATGTCATGAGAAACAGAGAGACCAATAAGCTCAACAATGAATTTTCACTGAATATAAGCCCATAGAGAATAAAGAAGAGTATTAGCTGCAAGATCACTAGTAATATATAAATATCTAATAATAATCTATAGCAATAAATGTAACATTAATTTGTTGAAGCAATAATGTTACCTACATATGTCTTAACCTACAATAGAATAAGGATTAAAATTATAAATATACAGGATAAATAATAATAAAAAAAAAGTTACAGGCTTAATAGAGATAAGGAACAGCTTTCCAGAGGTGTTAATTTAAATTGTCAATCAATATATATAGGATATACTACAGAGGCATAAACATTAGTACAAAACTGGAATATGAATGGAATGTTTAAAAGTAACAAATTGAGTAGAACACATATTAGTAAGTATAATACAAATACAGGAATTAAAGTTATTAAGAAGGTTGGGAAATAACAGCTGAAAGAAATAAACACTAAATGACCTTTTAGGTTTCTTAAATGAATGATTGCTTCAGTCTAAATTTCACTTTATATATATAACAGCAAGGGTTCATATTGAGTGGCAGTAGGAGAATCGTTCACAGTGACGTAAAATCTGATTTGCTTTTTAATGGTTTTTTAACATATGACTACGTGTGAAGACACACGAAATGCGGTTGGTGTTTCTATTGTGATAATAAAGACTTAGCTTTTTTTGATCTTCGCTGTGTCTGAGAAGTTGTTTGGAGTGCGTCACCGTATGGTGGAGTGCGAGTGAAGTATTTCCTCTTCAACAATTGCCTCGGCACGTTTCAGAAATCAGTGCTGCTATGCATGCAAAATCGCACCTTCCTAAATCTTACATGCGATAGAGCGGTTCTGTCACGATCACGGTAAACTTCCTTCCCACCCAAAGATGTGTTCTACCTTCCCATGGTCAATTCAAAGAGATAACATTCCACATTCTGCCCTTTCTCCAAAAAATAAGGAAGACAGAATAACATTGCTGGTATCGCAGTACGCTCAACTCAAATTCTACCTTCCCAGAGTTACGACAATCCGCAAATCGGATTCATCTTTGTGATCACCTCAGGCCCAAACAGACTCGTTCAGTCACGGGAAAGACACCCTCCGGTCAGAGGTGAAGGCAGGCATCTCCACCAGGGGTTATGAGCACGACGCTGGGCTTCAGGAATCAGGCTTTTGCACTTTTGCGCATCTGAGCACGCTTTTAGCAGAAAGGTGCTTCAAGCCTCAGTGGTAACTTCCACTTTAGGGGCCCTAACTCTCCGCCACCCTAATTGTCAGGGGAACAGCTTTGGTAGCGGTCCGCGTGGTTGCCCTGTGTCCCCTGCGAGCAAGGTAACATTAGGGAAAAGGAGATTTTGTGTACTCACCTACAAATCTCTTTCTTCCTGATGGTAGCTTGGGGAACACAGGGCTTCCTACCCTGAGGGAGGCCCTTTCTGTTTCTATTGGGATGCACCGAATCCACTATTTTATTGTCTTTGCCGAACACTGCCGAATCTCTTCACGAAGGATTGCTGAATCCGAACGCCTAATTTGCATATACAAATTAGGGGTGGGAAGGGGAAACACATTATTTACTTCTGTTGTTTTTGTGACAAAAAAGTCAGCTGATTTACGCTCCCAACTCTAATTTGGGCATATGCAAATTCGGATTCCGTTCTGCCGGGCTAATAGAAAGGATTTCGGCGAATCCCTGCTAAAAAAGGCCGAATACCTGGATTCGGTGCATTCCCTAGTTACATGGCAATGATAATGTTTGGTTTCCAACGTTCACTGTTACATAGTTCAAAATTTAAAAAGTTAGACCTCCTTCGTTACTCCTTTGGGACAAACTGTCTAGGCCTATACGCCTGCTGGGGGGTATAGCAGTGGAGGGAGGAGCTATCTTTCTTCTATGCGTGTCCTGCTGCGCTGGTGGTAAGCAGATATACGCCAATGGTTCCTCTGTGTCCGCCCAAGCTACGCAGAGAGAAAGAAGATTTTACGGTGAGTACACAACATCTCCTTTTCTTGGTACAGTAATATACATGGAGATAACGATGCTGAAAGTTGAAAGCTTTGAGGCAATTTTCATGTTATTTTTCACCAAACCATCGCCAATTTTGGGAAAGCCTTCCAAAAAATAGATTTCCTTTTTTCTCTGTAGTAATAAAACAGTAAACTTGTAGCTTGATACAACTAAGATATATCTTGAAAGCAAAAACGCAGCCTATCTTGGGGTTTATATAATGTTTAAATGATTTTCTAGTAGACTTAAGGTTATGAAGATGCAAATTATCGAAAGATCCGTTATCCGGAAAACGCCCAGGTTCAGAGCATTCTGGAATTTTCTTGGTTGTGGGTTTTCTTCTGCTCTGCAGATTGAAAATGTAAAGGATAAATCTGTAATCTTGGCTTGAGACCTGTGCTATGTGGAAAGGTATCCTAGTGGTTCTATCAGTCATTACATCTTGTATTTTATTCCGCCCCAGGAAACTGAATATGATGTCAGGTAATAACACAGGTACAGAGAACAGGTGAGTCTTCCAGGCTTTTTGCATGTTCACATCATATAACAAACAACTTTTAAGCTTTTTGCAAAACTGGCCTAAACTGCCAGTTTCCATGTATGAAGGTTATACACAATACCACGATTAGAAGCACTCTTCTAGCAAACTTAGACTGACCGACGCAGGGGGAAAAAATTCCTTCACAATAGAATAATTCAACAAATGATTCAAATTCTTGAGACTCTATGGATCTCTGGAGATCGAACTTGTCACGATATGCACACGCTGACTCTGCACCAGCTAAGCACAAATAATATCATTATATTAATTCTAAAAAAGGTTACCGCCTCTACTCTGCTATAATCATCTGCAGCTCCACTCTCCGTATCTCTACAAGAGCTATTAGTAAATGTATACAGACTCATAGTACTCGAATCTCATTATAATAGTAAGATCAGATGAGATGGGTAACATCTGATCCATGCGCTCATCTTTATCCTCAAGTTATACCATACAACTCTGTTATTCTACACAGATTAAAAAACCTAGTTGTCAATACTGCTGAAAATTAGCTGTCATTTAATTTGATCGGAAAACTAGTACCCCCACAAATAATATACTCCGTCACGAACAGCACCAAGGATATCTTAATGTAATAAAATTATCATGTGGCCAAATAATTATAAAAAATAATTACCAAAATTACTGGAATATATACATTTTTTAAGTAAATATTGCCCTTTTAACATCCACCATTTCGTGATGGTCCGTGCGTGCTGCTCAGAGATACCTGCAAACCAGATTATATCTCCAGCACTGACATGTAAACAGGCACAGGAAGTGGTCGCGAAGCAGAAAAATAGCCATACCAAGATAAATCTGTGCTCTCTTAATTGGACATATAATGTGAATACGCATATATCTTATTGTAGGTGTTTGCTTCAGTGCGAGCCACGTGAATCGTAAAAGATCCAGGGGGACAAGACCACACAATTAATTTGTTTCCTATAAATAAAAATGGCCCATTAATTTTCTTAATTTATGTATACATTCCAATGTGCGACACATACTAGCTCCATAAGAAACAAGGATATATTATTGGTGAAACATAGGTAAATTACTCTCTACATGAGATAGCCCAGTCCAAAGTTATCAAAATTGAGGATTTCTTTCACACAAATATGGAGTCTGTTTTATGGGCAATATCTTTTTATAGAGACTACATTGTTTGGGGAGTATAGTTTTCCTTTAGGAGGTAATAGGTATAAGCCTATCTACTCTATAATTATGGTTATTGTCATCTCAGAACATGGCTGTTTTGATCCAGAGACTGTGAAACGTCATTATTTTATTTATATACTGTACATAGGCACCTAAAAGATCATTTTGCAAGTCATTTATTAAAGATGACTTTTACAAACAAGGAAGACCACACACCACTCATATCGAAGTATTTCAGATAACGAATGTCTCTACAAGAACTCAGTAATTCTTTCTGTTTCTATTCCTACGAGGTTTCATACCTTGTAAAACCACTAAGTCACTCCACCGCCAACTTTCGGTAACCAAATAATCATTAACGGACACTTAGTGTAAGTAAGTGTCGCCTCTAGCACTTTGTCTTGATTCATAATCCTTACGGCTTATCGTCCTGTCTTTCTAGAAGTTTGTTAGCCTATACAATACCTATTTTTTCGCGTTGGATTCACTCACAGTATCCTGTTACTCTGGAACTCTAACACAAGCTTACTAGACATAATCTCTATTACCATTGTATACAAATTGACATCTGATATCCTAACAGACTATTGTATTATAGACTCGTCCGTTACTGCCCACCACGACAATGTGATCGACACAATGCTCAGCATTACTGCTCCTCCTTATCTTTCAGAGGTTGTTTTTGATTCAGGGTATATCAAGATATTTATATTTAACACTTTCCAGGTTTTCTGTTTATAATTAGACTCAAAGTGTTGACCGTTCCATGGAAAACAAACACTTATCTCTGATCCGAAAAAAAACCAACGTATTTTTTATATGTAGGATTTATATTCATCTTTGATGTTTTATGTGGCAGCATGATTTGCATTCTTGGGCTTAGTGATTTCACAAGATAAACGGAGTCTCTACTATGCTCTCATGAGTCCGACAATCGCACTATTCAATTGTACTGTATCCAATATCATAATGATAAATACATGATCACATTAGTTAAACTTATAATAGTCTGGCAATCCCTCAGTGGATCTCACCTATTTTAGAAATGTACTACCTGATGAAAAGGTCATTGTTAGACACGATTTCACTTCACTCAGACCCTTAAAGCAGAAGTGAGTATCTTACGGTAACATTGAATGGTTGAAATCTAAGACGATTCTATCTAGAGAGGTACCACATCACTACAGGTAACCGCTGCTTACCCACCTTGATCCCAACCGCCAATGCTTGAAACACAGTGTACACATAAAAAATGACAGTACACATGTAAGCTTGAATTATAAAAGTTTATTACTTGTTAAATGGTCAGAGAAAACAAATCTGCTGCAATTTCTGTGTCACTTCAAAAATTACATTCTTTTGTATGAATGTTACAAGATGCTTGTCTGTCCACCCTAGGATCGTAATAGTAATGTTTGTATTTCTAATATATATTACACAATCATAATAATTTAAACAAAAGCTTGATGTACCATGTTTTTCATTTATATACCATTTGAAATTTGGCTTCCTGTCTACTTCTTGCTCGTCAGTCCTGGGGATATAATATTCATACAATGAAGTATTCTTAATATTACCGAATGCGAACTTCAGCCAGGGATGTCTGGATCTCCTAAGATTCTGTCGGTTTTCTGGAGTGAACATATTCACCTTTTCTCTCATAACATCCCTCGCAAAAGCAAATATGGCATAAGTGATCGTGTTTTGCTCATTTTGCAAGTAACGTATGTAGAACAGACAGAGTGTTCAATTTTGGCACTATATACAATCGTATTAAGTTGCTAACCACTCTTTACGTATTATTATTGCGATAGATAACTACAAATTCTTCTATTCAGACCTACGACCTCCACGGTCGCTTCACCTATTTACGGGTGATTTTACTCACTTTAGGTAAGCCACAGGTTATCATAGTATGCCTGAGAAAGTGGTGAAGATCACGCTATAGACAAAACCCCAGATATGGAAGATTCTCTGTACGTGATCTCTGTTTCTCAGACAATGCTCATCAAGACTCCCTATCACCAACACATATTGGAGCGCAACATTATTACCGGTTTTGCTCATTTTGATTGCTGTTCGGAAGCTTACTGATAGAACACTCGCATACCATCGATTTCCGTATTCTGTGGGACATACTGTATTTGTTTGGAAAATGTTTTGTGTTGGCTTGCTGTCGCTTTGAAGATATTCTCTTCTTGTATCTAGTGCTCTCAAAAATGGGTGTGCTTCATTTTGATGGCCGCCCATAATGCCAATGTAAACCTATACGTATACATGCGCGTATCCACAGAGCCAGTCTATATCAGTGGTAAAGGATATCTTAATAGGAATATGACATAAAAATCTTTATTGTAGTTGTATACGAACTGGCTCTTTTGCTGTGACAACTTGGTGCCACCAACCAGTGTGTCAAATCAATAAGAGCTGCAGCCACAGAGTGCTGTCTCATGGGTACTGATGGAAAAGGCTAGTTTAAAGGACGCAGTATCATCAAATGGTTTTTTTTTAAAAATAGCTGGTTTTGTTCACGCCTAACAACACCTTACCGCCATTTACAAAAACAGCACGAGTTTGTCGCTGGAATGACGCCGCTGGCACTTCTTATACATCACTTCTCTGCTCCGCGAAGCGCACCAGTCTCATCCCCCATCTTCCCATATAATCAGTATTAACAACATGTGAGTGGGCGCGTGTCCAGCATGAACTCTGTGTGGATGCGGGCAGGCTTGTTGGGGGGTGTTGCAGGGGGATGAAGGGGGAAATGCGGAAAATGGAGCTGTTTAGAGAGAACCTGGCAAGACTGTTTTGCACTTGTCAGGTAGCTAATTCGTCTGTTGGGTTGGGGTTGTTCACTACCTTCATTACACCATTTAACTTGTTTAATACACGCTCTATGCACATATACAGGATTTGGCCAACTTGTGACAGTTTCGAAGCCCATCGCAATTGCTATTCGCCAAATTAAGAAGAACTGGACACGCAATGAATAGGAGAGGCGCCGAATACAGAGGACTGGAGCTATGAATAGGCGAGTCAGCCTGAGATATGTGAGTAAAATTATTCTCGTCAGCAATAACTACACATATAAACTATATATATCCTACAGAGACTCATCTTGATTTCCTCTTTAGATGAGGGAATCAGTGACCCCACATTCATGAACGAGATGATGATAAGCACAGATTCTAAGCACGCAAGCACGAGCAAATTCTAATTAATACTCTGTAAAGAAAAGGACAGAAAGGCCAATTGGAAAAGTTTCTCTAGTAATTCAAGAACATCCTTATGAGTAACATATAGAAAATAGTTTTACAGTCCACACATTCTCAGGTGACACCACTCCTTTAAGAGAGTCAGAAGATAATGCACGTTAAATAGATTGTAAGTGTGCCCTTTGTTTGTGTTGAGGTCGTGTAACTCGTCCAATCATACACCACTACTCGGCATACGTATGCAGTAAGGATTGGATTGCAGGGACACGCCAAATTCTGTTACACACTGGAAGAAATGGTTCCGAAAAGAATAATAGTCTGAGTCAGACTCAACCACAAACTCAGTAACGACCAATAGAGATGCCTCGCCTTCCGAGATAGTTAAAGAAGAAATGATCTACAATCTTGTATTCAGAGAATCAACACATTTTGTAGTAGATAGCAATTCCAGCAGGGGGTATGTGAAAAATATTTAAACCTAAAACGGAAATGTAAATATGTATTCGGAAAAGATATACTAGTTAGACCTGATGCATACAGTCTTCCTGAGACAAGGAGAAAAATATTTCGCAGGCATAAGACATACAATCATATCCTATAGTTTGACACACAGTGCAATATAATACCTGTACACTAAATAACATCATGTATTTAACTTAAGCTCCCAAATGACACGATATCTCTGTATCATGCTTAAACAGACATTCCATTACATGACACTCTGCCTTATTTATTGTTATGCTAGTAGATGCAAGAGTAATAACAGATGGACCGAGAACAATATTGGATGTTATTGAGGTCCTCGGGATCTCTAAGTGGGACTCGCATAGACGAGGAGACTATGTCCTCTGGATAATCTGTAGTTGGCACATACTTGTATCGCTGTCCTGTCAACTACAGTCGCATGTCTATTCTCCTACACTGCGACCAACTCCTACCTCATTCGCTTTAAGAGTTTCCACACACCATTCCACAACCTAATTTTAGTTTACAGTCCGCAACTGGTCAGCGTACTGTCGCGTACAAATCTCAAAGATTCAAGCCCATCTAAGCCTGTGATAAGTCGTTCTTCATTGCAGGAATAGAGGATGTTCACATGGTGCTGGTTGCAGTATCACAACCCAGGATGGATTCAGTTTCATAAGAGTTAGAGATGTATAGACGAGTGAAGCAAAGCCCTTTGAGGAAAAGCACGATGCGGACTTCTAAGTCTAGACGTAGGTCATACCATTGAACTCACTATACCAATGCGTGTGGACACAATGGCCATTCGCTAGATGGACAAACTAAATACTCTTCAATACTTTGATGTTGTGACTCCACGCATACACACGGCAAAGGTAAACAGGTCTTTTCACCACCCAATTAAGAAGCCACAAATCACCCAGGTTGGCAGTAGGTGACATACTCCACCAATGCTACCACAGCAATTTTAATCACTTGACCTCATTTCTAGGAGCTGTCTCATAGGTGTTAATCTGATTATAGGCAAGAGACTCTAAGTCGAGTCCTGTGCGGACGCAAACTGTTGAGAGTGCAGCAACGCATAGTGTTCCACCCCAGACGGCGCGTACGCTGGAAGCTCTGCACCATCCAGAGACCTTACACGACCCACGAGCCTGTACGTCAACTTCTACTATGCCTCCCACTACATAGACTCTTATACTGAATAGAAATTCTTCGGCGCTCAGGCCTGTATCTCCACTTCCGCAGTACATATCGCATCACTTACTGGTCTTAACACACAATCATCCTCTGGTTTCGCCGTTAACGGTACATGGGATCTCTTTACCAGAGATTGTGAGTGACACCACAAGCTATGTAAAACCTCGGGAGCCTAATAGAGTTACTGAGGTAGTCAAGAACTATATGTTTACAACATCAGTACACTCAGAGGAGGGTCCGGAGGGGACCAGTCCTTCAGCTTGGCCAGGGGTAGCGCCACAGATGGGCTATGACTGTGACTCCTCACTCAGATACTCAATCAAGGCTAAATTTCTGCCCGACACCACACACCAAGCCCCCACTATTAGTAGACTCACTCCACAGAGAGTCACCTCGCCTCCAGCGACACGCATATTGATGGTGTAAGAGTAACTTCTCTGTTGTCACAAGTGAAGGGCGAGTGAGGTGTTCAGGTACGGGTCAAGGACAGGCAGAAGGTAGAGCAGTAAGATGCTGGACCAGAAGGGGGTGGCCTTTTAGTTTTGTCTGCTGCTTTGAGGTGTTGCTGCCCGATAGTGTTTGTTTTGCCCGTTATTCGTGCCCCGCCTGAATGTATGTGCACTGCATAGAGAGTCTAATTGTTCACTTATTGTGGTCATAGTCAAGTTGATTCTAATGTGGTGTCTTTCTGTTAGAACTCGCATAAGGCACCTCTATCTAGAGTGCTGTGTGCATTCATAAGTTACTCATTCATGGGCCTATTTTAATGACACTGGACTCATAAATGGTGCCTTAAGATTCATGGTGTCTCATCTATAGAGACCATAAAATAAATGATTCTCTTACTTCACCACTCTAGAAGTGACTATAAGATCAACCTATAAGCGGCATCGTGCGCAGGTTGCTTCAACGTTAGTGAGAAAGGAGAGAAAACATTGACAGGTTATGGGCGGAAGATCGAGCTTGACAGTGTACATTGGCTTGTGTGGCCTTCCGAATGAGCTCAGGAATTCGTCGCACTGACTCAGATAACATATGTAGATGGAGTACACAATGGCAATGACTGTTACACTTCACTATAACATCTGCCACGCTGATTGTCAATGACTGTCTCAGGAAACACTCGGATAATATGGGCATACGTATCACTATCTTCTACCAGGTACAATTTGCTTTCATGACGTCCACAAGACTCACGCTACCTTATTATGCAGCGGAATCTCGACAGACCAGTAGAACCTTAACGCATCCATACTGCCACTCGTTACTCTTCGTATTACTTATCTAGTAACCCACCAGTAAAAATGAGGACATAAATGGATATTGGCAAGTCAATCTCAAAAGAGAATGATAAATTCCTTCCTTATTCGATATTTATCTCTCGAGCTCGAGGAATGACACAGTAGTTTTGCAGAAACCAGATCTCTCTTATCGTGACAGCACAATGGCAACTCTTGCACTGAATATAGCAACATACAAACTCATAACGCCAACGTAACGTGACTACATTGCTCATATTCCATTTCTTTTTCTCCAGAATAATCTTTTAACGGTCCTCATCTCCTTCATCTTTTCTGCCAAATAATTTCCATACACTCAGTTCAAAAAACTCATTGTGTAAATACTCCTTCTGGACTCCAGGTGAAGAACCTGGTAGAATTTACTGCTGCATACAGAAGAAATGGAATGTTGTGGCAAAGTTAGGAAACGGGTAGAGGATGGGTGTGGGCTGTGTAAGCAGTCAACTTACCTCTTCAGGCATTTTTGGGGAGTTCAGGGTAATTGGCCTTTGTAAAACTGGGCATTTCCTAGGGCCACAGGATAGCATAGCAGCACGGCCCCTAGTGCCTTGCGTGGCGCCTGCCTTTGGCCTGGCATTTTTTTTAAACAACACAACAAGAACACCCCCCTCCGACCTCCAGGCCTACAACCCGTATCAGGTGGTGTTTCTGGAGACGGATTGTATTATGATATTGTAGACAGAATGTGAAGAGCTCCACACAGCTAGGTGGCAGTTTTTGAAATATGAAGAACACACTGGGCAAACAATGCCTGCAAGGTCACTATATACACTACAGCAGTGGATACAGAATATATTATTGTGCTTGAAAAGTTCACTCAGTGGTGTTTCTTGGAAGACGGTATATTATTGATATTAGACAGAATGGTGAACAAGCTACACAGCTAGCTGGCGCGTTGTTTGAAAATGAAGGAACACACTTGGCAAACAAATTGAAACAATGCTGCAGGTCAACGTATACACCTACAGCGAGTGGATACGGAATATATTTTGCTGCTGAAAAACGTCACTCAGGTGGTGTTTCTGGAGACGGTATTATTATTGATATTAGACAGAATGTGAAACAGCTCACACAGCTAGCTGGCGTTGTTTGAAAATGAAAGCAGAACCACTGGGGCAAACAAATTGAAACATGCCTGCAGGTCAACTGTATACACTACAGCAGTGGATAGGAATATATTATTGCCTTGAAAACGTCATCAGTGGTGTTTCTGGGAGACGGTTATATATTGATATTTAGACAGAATGTGAACATGGAAGGAAAACATGGAGATAGGGAAGTCACTTACAGGTACATTGTTTCACGAGTCAGAACCAGCAGGGCAGTGAACAGACACAGACAGACAATGGCAATGACTGTTACACTTAACTATAAACCCAGTGAGAATGAGGAATAAATCAATATTGGAAGTCACTTAGAGATACATTGTTTCATGAGTCAGAACCAGCAGTGCAGAAAAACTGACAATGGCACTGACTGTTACACTTAACTATAAACCTAGAGAGAATAAGGAAAACATGGAATAGGGAAGTCACTTAGTGATGCATTGTTTCATGTGTCAGAAACAGCAGTGCAGAGAACAGAGAAGGACAATAGCAATGACTGTGGAAAACTAAACTATTAACCCAGTGAGAATAAGGAAAACATGGAACTGAGAAGTCACTTAAAGATACATTGTTTCATGAGTCAGAACCAGTAATGCAGCGAACAGACATGGTCAGATAATGTCAATGACTGTTACACCACTATAAACCCAGTGAAAATGAGGAATAAATGGATATTGGAAGTCACTTAGAGATGCATTGTTTCGTCAGTCAGAACCGCCAGTACAGAGAACTGACACGGACAGACAATGGCAATGACTGTTACACTTAACTTTAAACCCTGTGAGAATGAAGAAATATGGAAATTGTGAAGTCACTTAGAGATACATTGTTTTATCAGTCAGAAACAGCAGTACAGAGAACAGACACGGACAGACAATGGCAATGACTGTTACACTTACCTATAAAACCAGTGAGAATGAGGAATAAATGGATATTGGAAGTCTCTTAGAGATACATTTTTTCATGAGTCGGAACCAGCAGTGCAGCAAACTGACAAAGGCAATGAATGTTACACTTAACTATAAATCCAGTGAAAATGAGGAAAAAATGGAAGTTGGGGAGTCACTTAGATATACATTGTTTAATGAGTCAGAACCAGCAGTGCAGTGAACATACACGGACAGACAATGGTAATGACTGTTAAACGTATCTATAAACCCAGTGAGAATGAGGAATAAATGGATATTGGAAGTCACATAGAGATATATTGTTTCATGAGTCAGAAGAAGCAATGCAGCGGACAGACAATGGCAATGACTGTTACACAACTATAAACCCAGTGAAAATTAGGAATAAATGAATATTGGAAGTCACCTAGAGATTCATTGTTTCATGAGTCAGAACCGGCAATGCAGTGAACAGAGAAGGACAGACAATGGCAATGACTGTTGCACTTAACTATAAACCCAGTGAGAATGAGAAATAAATGGATATTGGAAGTCACTTAGAGATACATTGTTTCATGAGTCAGAACCAGCAGTACAGAGAAGGACAGACAATGACAATGACTGTTACACTTACCTATAATCCCACTGACAATGAGGAATAAATGGATATAGGGAAGTCACTTACAGGTACATTGTTTCATGAGTCAGAACCAGCAGTGCAGAGAACAGACAATGTCAATGACTGTTACAATTAACTATAAACCCAGTGAGAATGAGGAATAAATGGATATAGGAAGTCACTTAGCGATACATTGTTTCATGAGTCAGAACCAACAGTGCAGAGAAAAAACACAGACAGACAATGGCAATGACTGTTACACTTAACTATAAACCCATAGAGAATAAGGAAAACATGGAAATTGGGAAGTCACTTAGAGATACATTGTTTCATGAGTCAGAACCAGCAATGCAGAGATCAAACATGGACAGACAATGGCAATGACTGTTACATTTAACTATAAACCCAATGAGAATGAGGAATAAATGGATATTGGAAGTCACTTAGAGATACATTTTTTCATGAGTCGGAACCAGCAGTGCAGAAAACTGACAAGGACAGACAATGGCAATGACTGTTAAACGTATCTAAAAACCCAGTGAAAAAGAGAAATAATTGGATATTGGAAGTCCCTTAGAGATACATTGTTTCATGAGTCAGAACCAGCAGTGCAGAGAACAAACACGGACTGACAATGGCAATGACTGTTACACTTAACTATAAACCCAGTGGGAGTGAGGAATAAATGTATATTGGAAGTCTCTTAGAGATACATTTTTTCATGAGTCGGAACCAGCAGTGCAGAAACTGACAATGGCAATGACTATTACACTTAACTATAAACCCAGTGAGAATGAGGAAAAAATGGAAGTTGGGAAGTCACTTAGAGATACATTGTTTAATGAGTCAGAACCAGCAGTGCAGAGAACAGAGTAGGACAATAGCAATGACTGTTAAACTTAACTATAAACCCAGTGAGAATAAAGAAAACATGGAACTGAGAAGTCACCTAAAGGTACATTGTTTCATGAGTCAGAACCAGCAATGCAGCGAACAGACACAGTCCGATAATGGCAATGACTGTTACACAACTATAAACCCAGTGAAAATGAGGAATAAATGGATATTGGAAGTCACTTAGAGATACATTGTTTCGTCAGTCAGAACCGGCAGTACAGAGAATAGACACGGACAGACATTGGCAATGACTGTTACCCTTAGCAATAAACCCATAGAGAATAAGGAAAACATGGAAATTGGGAAGTCACTTAGTGATACATTGTTTCATAAGTCAGAACCAGCAATGCAGAGAACAGACACGGACAGACAATGGCAATGACTGTTAAACGTATCTATAAACAAAGTGGAAATGAGGAATAAATGGATATTGGAAGTCACATAGAGATACATTGTTTCATGAGTCAGATGAAGCAATGCAGCGGACAGACAATGGCAATGACTGTTACACAACTATAAATCCAGTGAGAATGAGGAATAAATGGATATTGGGAAGTCACTTAGAGATACGTTGTTTCATGTGTCAGAATCAGCAGTGCAGAGAACAGAGAAGAACAATATCAATGACTGTTACACTTAACTATAAACCCAGTGGGAATGAGAAATAAATGGATACTGGAAGTCACTTAGAGATACATTGTTTCATGAGTCAGAACTAGCAGTGCAGAGAACAAACACTGACAGACAATGGCAATGACAGTTACACTTAACTATAAACACAGTGAGAATGAGGAATAAATGGATATTGGAAGTCACTTAAAGATACATTTTTTCACGAGTCGGAACCAGCAGTGCAGAAAACTGACAATGGCAATGACTGTTACACTTAACTATAAACTCAGTGACAATGAGGAATAAATGGATATTGGAAGTCACTTATAGATAAATTGTTTGATGAGTTAGAGCCAGCAGTGCAGAGAATAGAGAAGGACAGACAATGGCAATGACTGTTAAACGTATTTATAAACAAAGTGAAAATGAGGAATAAATGGATATTAGAAGTCAAATAGAGATACATTGTTTCATGAGTCAGAAGAAGCAATGCAGCAGACAGACAATAGCAATGACTGTTACACTTAACTATAAACCCAGTGAGAATGAGGAAATGATGGAAATTTGGAAGTCACTTAGAGATACATTGTTTTATGAGTCAGAACCAGCAGTGCAGTGAACAGACAAGGACAGAGAATGGCAATGACTGTTACACTTCACTATAAACCCAGAGAGAATAAGGAAAGCATTGAAATAGGGAAGTCACTTACAGGTACATTGTTTCATGAGTCAGAACCAGCAATGCAGAGATCAAACACGGACAGACAATGGCAATGACTGTTATATTTAACTATAAACCCACTGAGAATGAGGACTAAATGGATATAGGAAGTCACTTAGTGATACATTGTTTCATGAGTCAGAACCAGCAGTGCAGAGAAAAAACACTGACAGACAATGGCAATGACTGTTACACTTAACTATAAACCGATAAAGAATAAGGAAGACATGGAAATTGGGAAGTCACTTAGAGATACATTGTTTCATGAGTCAGAACCAGCAATGCAGAGATCAAACACGGACAGACAATGGCAATGGCTGTTACATTTAACTATAAACCCAGTGAGAATGAGAAATAAATGGATATTGGAAGTCACTTACAGGTAAATTTTTTCATGAGTCGGAACCAGCAGTGCAGAAAACTGACAATAGCAATGACTGTTACACTTAACTATAAACTCAGTGAGAATGAGGAAAAATAGAAATTGGGAAGTCACTTAGAGATACATTGTTTCATGAGTCAGAACCAGCAGTGCAGTGAACAGACAAAGACATAGAATGGCAATGACTGTTACACTTCACTATAAACCCAGAGAGAATAAGGAAAGCATTGAAATAGGGAAGTCACTTACAGGTACATTGTTTCATGAGTCAGGACCAGCAATGCAGAGATCAAACATGGACAGACAATGGCAATGACTGTTACATTTAACTATAAACCCACTGAGAATGAGGACTAAATGGATATAGGAAGTCACTTAGCGATACATTGTTTCATGAGTCAGAACCAGCAGTGCTGAGAAAAAACACTGACAGACAATGGCAATGACTGTTACACTTAACTATAAACCCATAGAGAATAAGGAAAGCATTGAAACAAGTCACTTAGAGGTACATTGTTTCATGAGTCAGAAGAAGCAATGCAGCGGACAGACAATGGCAATGACTGTTACACTTAACTATAAACCCAGTAAGAATGAGGAAAAAAATGGAAATTGGGACGTGACTTAGAGATACATTATTTCATGTGTCAGAACCAGCAGTGCAGAGAACAGAGAAGGACAATAGCAATGAATGTTTCACTTGAATATAAGCCCATAGAGAATAAGGAAAACATGGAAATTGGGAAGTCACTTATAGATACATTGTTTCATGAGTCAGAACCAGCAGTGCAGTGAACAGAAAGGACAGACAATGGCAATGACTGTTACACTTAACTATAAACCCAGTGAGAATGAGGAAAAAATGGATATTGGAAGTCATTTAGAGATACATTTTTTCATGAGTCGGAACCAGCAGTGCAGAAACTGACAATGGCAATGACTGTTACACTTAACTATAAACCCAGTGAGAATCAGGAAAAAATGGAAGTTGGGAAGTCACTTAGAGATACATTGTTTCATGAGTCAGAAGCAGTAGTGCAGTGAACAGAGAATGACAGACAATGGCAATGACTGTTACACTTAACTATAAACCGATAAAGAATAAGGAAGACATGGAAATTGGGAAGTCACTTAGAGATACATTGTTTCATGAGTCAGAACCAGCAATGCAGAGATCAAACACGGACAGACAATGGCAATGGCTGTTACATTTAACTATAAACCCAGTGAGAATGAGAAATAAATGGATATTGGAAGTCACTTACAGGTACATTTTTTCATGAGTCGGAACCAGCAGTGCAGAAAACTGACAATAGCAATGACTGTTACACTTAACTATAAACTCAGTGAGAATGAGGAAAAAATAGAAATTGGGAAGTCACTTAGATATACATTGTTTCATGAGTCAGAACCAGCAGTGCAGTGAACAGACAAAGACATAGAATGGCAATGACTGTTACACTTCACTATAAACCCAGAGAGAATAAGGAAAGCATTGAAATAGGGAAGTCACTTACAGGTACATTGTTTCATGAGTCAGGACCAGCAATGCAGAGATCAAACATGGACAGACAATGGCAATGACTGTTACATTTAACTATAAACCCACTGAGAATGAGGACTAAATGGATATAGGAAGTCACTTAGCGATACATTGTTTCATGAGTCAGAACCAGCAGTGCTGAGAAAAACCACTGACAGACAATGGCAATGACTGTTACACTTAATTATAAACCCATAGAGAATAAGGAAAGCATTGAAACAAGTCACTTAGAGGTACATTGTTTCATGAGTCAGAAGAAGCAATGCAGCGGACAGACAATGGCAATGACTGTTACACTTAAGTATAAACCCAGTAAGAATGAGGAAAAAAATGGAAATTGGGACGTGACTTAGAGATACATTATTTCATGTGTCAGAACCAGCAGTGCAGAGAACAGAGAAGGACAATAGCAATGAATGTTTCACTTGAATATAAGCCCATAGAGAATAAGGAAAACATGGAAATTGGGAAGTCAGTTATAGATACATTGTTTTATGAGTCAGAACCAGCAGTGCAGTGAACAGAAAGGACAGACAATGGCAATGACTGTTACACTTAACTATAAACCCAGTGAGAATGAGGAAAAAATGGATATTGGAAGTCATTTAGAGATACATTTTTTCATGAGTCGGAACCAGCAGTGCAGAAACTGACAATGGCAATGACTGTTACACTTAACTATAAACCCAGTGAGAATCAGGAAAAAATGGAAGTTGGGAAGTCACTTAGAGATACATTGTTTCATGAGTCAGAAGCAGTAGTGCAGTGAACAGAGAATGACAGACAATGGCAATGACTGTTACACTTAATACTATAAACCCAGTGAGAATGAAGAAAAAATGGATATTGGGAAATCACTTAGACATACATTGTTTCATGAGTCACAACCAGCAGTGCAGAAAACAGAGAAGGACTGAGAATGGCAATGACTTCTACAATTAACTATAAACCCTCTGAGAATGAGGAAAAAATGGATATAGGGAAGTCCCGCTTACAGGTACATTGTTTCATGAGTCAGAACCAGCAGTGCAGAGAACAGGCACAGAGAGATAATGGCAAAGACTGTTACACTTAACTATAAACCCAGTGAGAATGAGGAATAAATGGATATTAGAAGTCACTCAGAGATACATTGTTTCATGAGTCAGAAGCAGTAGTGCAGTGAACAGAGAATGACAGACAATGGCAATGACTGTTACACTTAACTATAAACCCAGTGAGAATGAAGAAAAAATGGATATTGGGAAATCACTTAGACATACATTGTTTCATGAGTCACAACCAGCAGTACAGAAAACAGAGAAGGACTGAGAATGGCAATGACTTCTACAATTAACTATAAACCCTCTGAGAATGAGGAAAAAATGGAAGTTGGGAAGTCACTTAGAGATACATTGTTTCATGAGTCAGAACCAATAGTGTAGAAAACAGACAATGGCAATGACTTTTACACTTAACTATAAACCCAGTGAGAATGAGGAATAAATGCATATAGGGAAGTCCAATGCAGGTACATTGTTTCATGAGTCAGAACCAGCAGTGCAGAGAACAGACATGGACAGACAATGGAATAAAAGGATATTGGGAAGTCACTGAGAAATACATTGTTTCATGAGTCACAATCCGCAGTGCACAATTCACTGGGTTTATAGTTAGATGTAAGTCATTGCCATTGTCTTTCCGTGTCTGGTCCCTGCAATGCTGGTTCTGACTGATGAAACAATGTACCTGTAAGCGGGACTTCTCAATATCCATTGATTCCTCATTCCAACTGGGTTTATAGTTAAGTGTAACAGTCTTTGCCATTGTCTGTCCGTGTCTGTTCCTTGCACTGTTGGTTCTGACTCATGAAACAATGTATCTCTAAGTGACTTTCCAATTTCCATTTTCCTCATTCTCATAGTTAATTGTAGAAGTCATTGCCATTGTCTGTCCTTCTGTGTTCTCTGCACTGCTGGTTCTGACTCATGAAATAATGTATCTCTACGTGACTTCCCAGTTTCCATGTTTTGCTTATTCTCATTGGGTTTATAGTTAAGTGTAACAGTCATTGCCATTGTCTGTCCTTCTCTGTTCTCTGCACCGCTGGTTCTGACTCATGAAACAATGTATCGCTAATGGACATCCAATATCCATTTATTCCTCATTCTCACTGGGTTTATAGTTAAGTGTAACAGTCATTGCCATTGTCAGTTGTCTGCACTGCTGGTTCTGACTGATGAAACAATGTATCTGTCAGCGGGACTTCTCAATATCCATTTATTCCTCATTTTCACTTTGTTTATAGTTAAGTGTAACAGTCATTGCCATTGTCTGTCCTTCTCTGTTCTCTTCACTGCTGGTTCTGACTCATTAAACAATGTATATCTAAGTGACTTCCCAACTTCCATTTTTTCCTCATTTTCACTGGGTTTGTATTTAAGCGTAACAGTCATTGCCATTGTCAGTTTTCTGTACTGCTGGTTCTGACTCATGAAAAAATGTATCGCTAAGTGACTTCCAATATCCATTTATTCCTCATTCTCACTGGTTTTATAGTTAAATGTAACAGTCATTGCCATTGTCTGTCCTTCTCTGTTCACTGCACTGCCGGTTCTGACTCATGAAACAATGTACCTGTAAGTGAATTCCCTATTTCCATGCTTTCCTTATTCTCTCTGGGTTTATAGTTAAGTGAAACAGTCATTTCCATTCTCTGTCCTTGTTTGTTCTCTGCACTGCGGGTTCTGACTCATGAAACAATTAATCTCTAAGGGACTTCCAATATCCATTTATTTCTCATTTTCACTGGGTTTCTAGATACGTTTAACAGTCATTGCCATTGTCTGTTTTCTGCAGTGCCGGTTCTGACTCATGAAACAATGTACCTGTAAGCGACTTCCAATATCCATTTATTCCTCATTCTTACTGGGTTTATAGGTAAGTGTAAGTGTCATTGCCATTGTCTGTCCTTCTCTGTACCGCTGGTTTTGACTCATGAAACGTTGTATCTCTAAGTGATTTCCAATATCCATTTATTTCTCATTCTCACTGGGTTTATAGTTAAGTGTAACAGTCATTGCCATTGTCTGTCCTCTGTTCACTGCACTGCCGGTTCTGACTCATGAAACAATGTACCTGTAAGTGATTTCCCTATTTCCATTTTTTCCTTATTCTCACTGGGTATATAGTTAAGTGTAACAGTCATTGCCATTGTCAGTTTTCTGCACTGCTGGTTCCAACTCATGAAAAAATTTATCTTAATTTGTTACTTCCAATATCCATTTATTCCGCATTCTCACTGGTTTTATAGTTAAATGTAACAGTCATTGCCATTGTCTGTCCGTTTGATCTCTGCATTGCTGGTTCTGACTCATGAAACAATGTATCTCTAAGTGACTTCCCAATTCCCATGTTTTCCTTATTCTCTATGGGTTTATAGTTAAGTGTAACAGGCATTGCCATTGTCTGTCCTTGTCTGTTCTCTGCACTGCTGGTTCTGAATCATGAAACAATGTACCTGTGACTTCCCTATATCCATTTATTCCTCATTGTCAGTGGGTTTATAGGTATGTTTAACAGTCATTGCCATTGTCTGTCCTTCTCTGTACCGCTGGTTCTGACTCATGAAACAATGTATCTCTAAGTGACTTCCAAAATCCATGTATTCCTTATTCTCACTGGGTTTATAGTTAAGTGTAACAGTCATTGCCATTGTCTGTCCTTCTCCGTTCACTGCACTGCTGGTTCTGACTCATGAAACAATGTACCTGTAAGTGACTTCCCTATTTCCCTGTATTACTCAGCCTGCAGCCTTGTGCCTTTATATGGTCACAGAACCCTTCAGTGACTTCTAATATCCTTTTCATTAACAGTAGGGGGTACATTATACCTTATGATACATGAGTGATACTCTGAGTTCCCTGTATAACTCAGCCTGCAGCCTTGTGCCTTTATGGTCACATAACCCCCTCTGTGACTTCTAATATCCTTATCATTTACAGTAGGGGGTACATTATCCTTTTTAATACTTGAGTAATTCTGAGAGTTCCCTGTATAACTCAGCCTTCAGCCTTGTGCCATTATATGGTCACATAACCCCTCAGGGACTTCCAATATCCTTATCATTTACAATGGGGGGTACATTATAATACATGAGTGGTAGTCTGAGTTCCCTGTATAACTCAACCTGCAGCCTTGTGTCTTCATATGGCTTTACAACCCCTCAATGACTTCTAATATCCTTATGATTTACAGTAGGGGTACATTATCCTTTATAATAAATGAGTGATATTCAGAGTTCACTGTATAACTCAGCCTGCAGCCTTGTGCCTTTATAAGGTCACAGAACCCCTCAGTGACTTCTAATATCCTTATCATTTACAGTAGGGGGTACATTATCCCTTATAATACACAAGTGATGCTTAGAGTTCGCTGTATAACTCAGCCTGCAGCCTTGTGCTTGTATATGGTCACAGAACCCTTCAGTGATTTCTCATATCCTTATCATTCACAGTGGGGGTACATTATCACTTATAATACACAAGTGATACTCAGAGTTCCCTGAATAACTCAGCCTGCAGCGTTGTGCCTTGATATGGTCAGAGAACCCCCTCAGTGACTGCTAATATCCTTATCATTACAGTTGGGGTACATTATCCCTTATAATACATGAGTGATACTCAGAGTTCCCTGTATAACTCAGCCTGCAACCTTGTGACTTTATATGGTCACAGAACAGCCCCTCAGTGACTTCTAATATCCTTATCATTTACAGTAGGGGGTACATTATCCCTTAGAATACACAAGTGATACTAAGAGTTCCATGTATAACTCAGCCTGCAGACTTGTGCCTTTATATGGTTACAGAACCCCTCTGTGACTTCTAATATCCTTATCATTTACAATAGGGGGTACATTATCCCTTATAATATATGTGATTCTCACAATTCCCTGTATAACTCAGCCTGCAGCCTTGTGTCTTTATATGGTCACAAACCCCCTCAGTGACTTCTAAAATCCTTATAATTTACAGTAGGTGGTACATTAAACCTTATAATACATGAGTGATACTCAGAGTTCCCTGTATAACTCAGCCTGCAGCCTTGTGCCTTTATATGGTCACATAACCCCCTTTGTGACTTCTCATATCCTTATCATTTACAGTAGGGGGTACATTATCCCTTATAATACACAAGTGATACTCAGCGTTCCCTGTATAACTCAGCCTGTAGCCTTGTGCCTTTATATGGTCACAGAACAACCCCTCAGTGACTTCTAATATCCTTATCATTTACAGTGGGGGGTACATTATCCCTTATAATACATGAGTCATACTCATGGGAAGGTAGACCGTACATGCATTGAAACTCAATATCGCAATAAAGACCACATACACTAGAAACTTCAATGGAGAAAAACAGGCCTCAGGGACTTTATTACAGAACATCAGCACTAATAACAATGCTGCCACATAGACATGAGCAGCCCAATTTAAGCTGTATAAACCAATACATGAACAAAGACCAGGCCCACCTCTGGTAACAACCCAGTCGGTGGCCATTATGTACACCAAAGCTCTGCCTTTACCCCCAGGCCCCAGAGCTTCACTTATTCCTCCACTTACACTTAAGTCACTGCGACAGTTATATAAATATATTTATTTATTCATTTATTTCTTTTTAACAAATAAAAGTAACATAACCAAAATATTAGGGTGGGTGGGAGGGGAGCTCTTCTTCTTCCACCTCCCGCGGTTGCTGCCGCAGGAGATAATGAGCCAAGCCGCACTTATATACAGATCAAAAGCCAATCGAGAGCAAAGGGGGGAGGAGTCAACGATGCCACCGGATCCACTCCCTGATTGGCTGCCGACCTTCCCATGCCAGATTCAACGCTAAACGCGTCTCGGCCTCCCAGAGTTCCCTGTATAACTCAGCCTGCAGCCTTGTGCCTTTATATGGTCACAGAACAACCCCTCAGTGACTTCTAATATCCTCATCATTTCTCCAGGAAAATGTATCCCAGATTCACCCAGATTTTTGTTTTTCATTGTCCACGGAAAATGCTAGAAAATAATTTAGAAGAAAATATTTTTTTTTCTCTGACAACAAAGTTATTTTTATTAAAAAAAAAGAGAAATGTGTTTTTTTGTGTCTGTGTTCTCACATTGTGTTGTGTTGTTCTAGGTGTGCCTACTCTTCCATCTGCTGGCACGGTGCATAGCCTTGCTTGTGATGCTGCCACTGTTGTACCTCCACCTGTCACTACTAACACATTCCAGGCCCCACAACCACATCATGAGCAGTGCCTTTCTAGGCAGCCTGGAGCTAAAGAGTAACACAAATGCACTCACTTGCTGCACTTGACTTGTGTTGTCATGGAAACAGTGGCAGTTTGTACAAACCAGGGAGGCCTTTCCCAGATCACCCATTGGAAGTGGTGTTGGGCTCTCAGATCACGCTCAGGAACACTCGTGGCAAACCTGTCCCTTTTTGGCTTCACTCGCACAAACACACGTACCCTGTGAGGTGACTATTTACCCAGCAGCCTCATTTGGGAGCACATTGAAAATCTATTCTGCCATCAGTTTGAAACTCAATGAGAATCCTCATTGTCTCCTCCTGTTCTCACTTGCAGGGCAGTATAAATGACCCAGATTTGCTAAACCACTGTAATGTTGGTAATACTTTCCCTTTAAATGTGACTGGACTGCAGGCTTACATAGATCTTCTCTTTGTGCAGATATGAAGGGGGCGTGGAGCTCCCACCAGCAACAGGTCACCTGCTCCCCATACAATGATGTCAATAACTGGAGGATTGAGAAGGACCTTGCACAGTAAAGTGAGAGTGGGGATGTATTTCATTCAGAGTTTAACTCATGAAGGAGAATCTGATTACATTTCCACAAGCTGGAAGTGTTTGGAGAGAAAGCTTTGAAAGTTACCACCAAAGCCTGGTGTGGAACATGGAGGAGCACAGAGGGGAGTCAGTACCACTTATCTTTTCCCACCTCTCCACCAGACTTAGATTCAGCTCATGGACAACCCAGTGATATGATATTCTGCCAACCTCAGTGCCCTGACTTACTCTGCTTTACTGATTTTCTACCTACTGCATCCCACACGGTCTGATCAGAGCAGGGGGTTATGGGAGATTATACCCAAGTAATATGTTGGCATGTATGTATGGAAGCAACTACCTGCCCACCAAAATGGTGCTGCTGCTGCTGCCATGTGGGTGAGACCTTAATTCTGCTTGTTTGTCTGCGCGTCAGAGAGGGAGTGTGAGTGAGTGAGCATTACAGTGCAGTAGGTGTGCCCGTGGCTACCTGTGGCTGCTGCACCGAGTTAACCCACCAGATTGCCACTGTCGGCCTGAATACAGAACTTATTCTGATTTCCCAGTGCCTCCCACCTGTAATTCACTTGTGGGAATTGTAGTTCAGAGGAGTCTCTCTCACTCTTTCTCTCATTCTGCGCAGGGCCACCAGCATGGGGCACAGTTCCTGCTGCTGTTGCTGACTCTGCTGCTGCTGGAGAGGATGAAGGAGCGCCGGATAAGAAGCCACAGGAGGGGGGTGAAAAAGTATTTGCTTGCTGAATTTAGAGGTAAGTATTCACTGGAACCCCAATGTTTCTTTTTCCCTGGCCACCAATGTCTTCACCTTTCAGTTAGGGGTCTGTTCACTAATGTATGTATGCAGATGTGGTTATGTCTCTTTCACCTTTCTAGTACATATGTCTGGCCTACACAGTACATACAGTGTCAGTAAGACCAGGGTTCATTTATTAAGTGGAAGGCAAAGTGCAAAGAACGAAGTGCAAGCCACCATCTATTGCACACTGTCGTCATATATCACTATTCATTATTTAAATTGTACAGGTCACCTCTCCCCACACGGAAGCAGTTGCACCATGAATACAGATCTGCTTGCTTCTCCTTGCTCCCTTATCCATCTCCTACCTTGTACCCCATGGACTTTGGGAATCAGATAGGTGTATAAATATAATCTGCCAGTACATCATGTTGCTCAGTTCAGGGGGTTTTGGCAGATAAGTAAATAGAGAAGCTGCTGGTTTGAAACAAAAGATCAGCACAACAGAAAGCCGACCCTCATACGTGTTCCTTCTGTTTGACCTGAAAATACACCTGAATGGCTCCGTCTATGGCTGACTTTAGTCAAGAGGGGGGTAAAATCCTAACTAGGCTAATGCACAACATCATATGGAGCGTGGGACGGCCGGCAATGGAAGACAAGCGCTGTGGGTAGATCACAGGACTCAGTACAGGAGATATTAGTGTTAGGTGCAGCAACCGTTGTACATTAATACTCATTTTTATTAACATCTGTGTATCTGGGGCTTTACATATATCCACTGAAATCTCTGTATTATCCATAAAGATACCAATCCACTTCTAAGTAGGGTTCTACATCATTATTGTATGGACACTGCCACCATTCTAATAAATCTTTCAGTTGGCAGATCTTGCAGTGCACCCCAATGGCATACTGTAGCCTGCCCATTATATGTTAATAGATGGGGAGATCATTGAATCACTTTCCCTTGTGTTTCCCCTGTTTCTAGCCTGGAATATCTGGAAAAATAAGTATTTACTAACAACCTCACCACCCACTGTCCAGTTCAACACTACCAGCCGCTGACTGATTGGACCTCACCACGGTGCTACTTCCTGTCTCCATTCAGACCTCGGTGATGCACAGACCTGGGACATGTCTATACTTTTCTGGGTTTGTGCCTTTAACAGACCAATTAAAGGGCGGTTCACCTTTAAGTTAACTTTAAGCATGTTATAGAATGGCTAATTCTAAGTAACTTTTTAATTGGCCTTCATTTATTCTTTTTTTTATAGTTTTTGTATCATTTGTCTTCTTCTTCTGACCCTTTCAGCTTTCCAATGGGGGATCACTGACCCCCATCTCAAAACAAATGCTCTGTAAGGCTAACACATTTACTGTTATTGCTACTTTGTATTACTCCTCTTTCTATTCAGTCCTCTCCTATTCACATTCCTTTCTCTTATTCAAATCAAAGCATGGTTGCTAGTGTAATTTTGGACCCTAGTAACCAGATTGCTGAAATTCTAAACCGGAGAGCTGCTGAAAAAAAAGCCAAATAATTAAAAAAAACACAAATAATAAAAAATAAAAACCAATTGCAAATTATGCAGAATATTACTCTCTAAAATAGTTTCCTGTGTGTCACAAATCAGAAATAATTTCCCTTAGTATGGGGGTTCTATAACATGGATGGATTCTGTACATTATTGTTCTTTTGCTTTGCTTTCTGAGTACACGGGGGCAATGACTGCACAGTATCCCTACAGAGACAGGTTTAGGCTTTGTACCCACAGGCAACTTCTTATCTGCCCAATGAATATTGTGTTGTGCACTTTAACCTTCACCCCTATGGCGATAGCACCAGATATGTCTGACTATGAAAGGGAGAATGGGATCGTACCTGCTGAATTGTGCCTTATGGATAATATCCCTGTGCACTGAAATACAGTAAATATGGTGTCTTGTGTTTTTACTTGCTTTTAGAAGGATTTGTTCTTACTTGGCATACATTGAGAGTCTGTATCACTTTAAACTCAATCATATATATTTTTATCTTTCCCTCCAGCTTGTATGTCTGTATATGCCAGTGGGGTACATGAGTATACAGACTACATTCAATGATGGGGAATGGAGGGAGATTCCCAGGAATGACCATTAGAAACAGAATCTCCCGTACAGCGAGATACCATAAAACTATGGCAGAATATGTATTTCCCTGTACTAAGCACAATTCAGCAGAAACAGTCCCCTAAATTTGCTCATAACTGTACAGAGAGATCCCATAAAACTATGGCAGAATATGTATCCCCCTGTACTAAGCACAATTCAGCAGGAACAGCCCCTAAGTTTTGCTCATAGTCTGTACAGAGAGATCCCATAAAACTATGGCAGCATAGGTATTCCCCTGTACTAAGCACAATTCAGCAGAACAGCCCCTAAGTTTGCTCATAGTCTGTACAGCGAGATACCATAAAAACTATGGCAGAATATGTATTTCCCTGTACTAAGCGCACAATTCAGCAGAAACAGTCCCCTAAATTTGCTCATAACCTGTACAGAGAGATCCCATAAAACTATGGCAGAATATGTATCCCCCTGTACTAAGCACAAATCAGCAGGAACAGCCCCTAAGTTTGTTCATAGTCTGTACAGAGAGATCCCATAAAACTATGGCAGATATGTATTCCCCTGTACTAAGCACAATTCAGCAGGAACATCCCCCTAAGTTTGCTCATAGTCTGTACAGAGAGATCCCATAAAACTATGGCAGAATATGTATCCCCCTGTACTAAGCACAATTCAGCAGGAACAGCCCCCAAAGTTTGCTCATAGTCTGGTACAGAGAGATCCCATAAACTATGGCAGCATAGGTATTCCTTGTACTAAGCACAATTCAGCAGGAACAGTCCCCTAAGTTTGCTCATACCTGTACAGAGAGATCCATAAAACTATGGCAGCATAGTTATTCCCTGTACTAAGCACAATTCAGCAGGAACAGTCCCTAAGTTTGCTCATAGTCTGTACAGAGAGATACCATAAAACTATGCAGCATAGGTATTCCCCTGTACTAAGCACAATTCTGCAGGAACAGCCCCTAAGTTTGGCTCATAAACTGCACATCGAGATACCATAAAACTATGGCAGAATATGTATTCCCCTGTATTAAGCACAATTCAGCAGGAACAGCCCCCCATTATGGCCTTATCACAAAAGTCTTAATACATTAAAAAAGAATGTGGAGATGAAACTTAACCTTTCAGGCCTGAGTATTTTAATGTAAAGAGGAACCACCATGTTTATTCTACTCCCAGGTGTCCTTATACAGGTACCCATCACTGATCTTAAAGGAGAACTAAACCCCCTTTAGTCAAAAACCCCAATGGCCCACCTCTCCCCTCTAGAAATAGTGACACACCAGGCCGACATCTTTGGTTATTCTCAGTAATGTGAGCACCGTATTGGCGCATGCAGAGTTGCAGAAATCTGCCGCTTCGAGACAACTGCGCATGCAGCGAAAGTAAAGGAAATTGCGAAGGGACCAGATTATTACCGAAGCACTGGAAGATGAGGCCTGTGAGCTCCGCTAACTCTGCATGTGCGTCACTATTTCTACATGGGACACAATTCAGGGTGGAGGGGGGCAGTGGGGACATTTGGCTAAAGGAGTTTAGTTCTCCTTTAAAGGAGTTGTCCCCCTTAACATAACTTTATTAGAGAGTGATATTCAATTTGCAATTGGTTTTATTATTTGTGGTTTTTGAGTTATTTAGTTTTTTTTATACAGCAGCTCTCTAGTTTGTAATTTCAGCAATCTGGTTGCTAGGATCCAAATTACCCTAGCACCATGCACTGATTTGAATAAGAGACTGGAATATGAATAGGAGAGATAGTTATAAATACACTGGGCAGGGATGATCAATGAATGAGCAGTTTGACTCAAATTCACTCACATTCTCTGACTTTTTCTTTCCTCCCGTTGGTGCTGGAGTGGTCGCCTTTCTGTGATACTCCTTCATCTGTGGAGAAAATGGAACAGAGTTACACCATGCTTAGCTATGGATAAAGGAAGCAAACCAGAGTGTGAGCTCATACGCTTATCTCCCATAATTCCACAGTTTCTTAGAATACTTCCCTTTATATAAAAGTCAGTTTGGGTTATTGAGGTTTTGTTGCTTTGGTATCTCTTTCTACTTAAAGCGAATCTGTCATCACTTGAGAAGGAAACATATTGCAGAAGTGGCAAAAGATTATGTAGGGGCTGGGTACATGAGTAACTAAGTGCTTCAGTGAGTGCTTCACAAACAGACCCTGCAGCTTTCACTGTGAGCAGAAAAAAGGAGATTTTGTGTATTCACCGTAAATCTCTCTGGTCACTTGGGGACACAGGGAACTATGGGTGTGTAGAGTGATGCCACTAGGAGGCTGGACACAACAAGAAAGAAACTGGCTCCTCCCGCTGGCTACACCCCACTACAGGCGGAGCCTATGCCAGTTTGTCCCAAAGAAGGACTGAAGGAGGTTCCAATTGAACAACAACTTTAATTTTAACTTGGAACTTACACTATGACTGAAGATGTCAAATGGTAGAATTTGGTGAAGGAGGGGATTGAGGTCACAGTAGCTGCTCTGCATGCTGTTCTGCCCAGGTTGTGCTCATCCCCCTGGTGGAAGAGCTTTACTGTGTCTGGAGTGTCAGTCCTTGAGCTCTGTTTGCCCGTTGGATTGTCTGTTTATCCATCTGGAAATGGAAGCTTTGTGCTGGTAACCCTGTTGTTGGCCTGAACATGTGACGAAGTGCAAATCAGTTTTTCGGATGTTACGTACCCTGTGGAGATAGAATTTAAGGGCATGTACTGGTCCAGAGAATATAGAGAAGCCTCCTTGGGCAGAATATGGGAATGTTATATCCTGGTTGGTATGAAATACCGAGAAAACCTTTGGTTATAAAGGAGGGGACTGTGCGTAAGAGACCGCTCTGTTGTGATGGAAGGTGAGAAACCGTGGCTTGTATGACAGGGGCGCCGATCTGTGAAACACACCTCGCTGAGGTGATTGCGATTAGGAAAGCAGTTTTCAATGTGATCCACTGGAGTTTCAAATGATGCTCTTTGAAGCACCTTTTGGCACTAGAGTGAGGTCCCACGTTGTCACTGGTTTTCTAAACGGCCGGGTGCCATGTGGGCCAATCCTGTAGGAAGGTCTTGACGTCCGGATGAGCTAACCTCTTTTAGAGATCCGAGGAAGAGACCTAAGTCACTCCCCTCCTGGAGGAATTCTAGAAGATTGGTAATGACCAGACTTCGAAGTTTACTTTGTGCTTGAGGCACCCATTGTTTATAGGTGGTTCCACACTCTGTAGTACGCTCTGGCCAATGTAGGCTTTTGTGCAGCTCTCAAGGTGTGAATCACGGCATCCGAGAAACCCTTTTGTTTTAGGATGTGGGTCTCAAGAGCCACACTGTCAAGTTGAGACTGTGGGGTTGCGATGAATGTTGATCGGACCTTGGGAAGTATGATACGAAATGACGGTGGGACCCATGGATCCTCTATTGACAGCTTGAGGAGGTCTGAGAACCAAGACAGCTGAGGCCAGTTTGCTGCTATTAGGATGAGAGTGTCTGTTGCCTCCGTGTACTTTTTTGATGTTCTGGGAATCGGAGGTAGAGGAGGGAATGCATAAGTGAGACTGAGTCCCATGGGGGCCAGAGAAGAGGAATCTTGAATTTTTCATGCGAGGATAAACCTGTTGATGGTCCTTTTGATGTCGAACACCGGACGGACGATCCGTCTTTTTTGGGAACTACTAACAGGTTTGAGTAGTAGCCTTTTGAACTGTCTCTGGGAGCAAATGTAGAGATGACCTCAGTTGGAGAAGTGGCGCTCAGTGCGTCTTGAAGGCTTTGGTTTTTGTTGGTTCTTGCCCAGCACTAAAGAAGCATTGAGGTGGTAATGACAGCATAAATTCGTTAGATGATAGCTCTTGAGATACTACCTCATGAACCCAAGAGTCTGTTGTGATCGCTAGCCAATGGTCTGTTGAAGTGTGAGCAACCTTTCTTCCCAGGAGGCGCCCGTTGGCCACAATGGCCCCCCTGTCATTTTGTGGTGGGCTTGTCTGTCATTCAGGTTGATGTTTTACAGCCTTTCCAGGATCTGAGCTTTCCCCAGAATCTTCCCCTGTTTGAGGTGGGGGTGGTGTTCTCATGTTTTTTGCTTTAAGTGGACAAAGAACTTTCCTCACAAAAGGAAGACCATGCGTTGGTGAGGGTTGAGCTGGCTACAGTATGCTTTTCCCCTGTGCTTGCTGATGATCTGTCAAGGTCTGGAATAGAGCGCCCTTTGAACGCAAGGATGTGAGTTATCTTCTTGGGATGAGAGGTCGCGGACCATAATTTCATCCACAGAGACGTACGGGCCGCTATCGATAGTGCGGGCATACCTACTGCACACACTTGTTGTTGCGTTCGAGAGCAGCTTTGCATATGTAGTCGTTGGTGCTTCTTCTGTTCTGGTTGCATTGAAGATAATTCTTGGCGGGGTGCTTCGAGTATTGCTTGGATGAAGGGAGTCCGACCAGGCCGTGTACTTTTGCCCTACTAACCCAAGCTGTGGCTAGGAATTGGATGAAGGTTATGTGCCTGACATCAAAAAATGTTTTTAATAAATCGTGAGTATACAACTGAAAAAAAAAACACCAAGACAAATTAAACTAAAATAGCAAAGCTTTTATTAGTAAATACAGAAAATCGGCTTCCCTCCTCTTCAGAAAATGGCGTATGAGGGCGACCATCCATCCTGTAGCACTCTCTCCTCCTGGATATTCTACTGACAGGTGTCCTCGTGCCCCATCTCCTTCTCCAGTCCATCTTCATTCTCCTCGCCAGGTGTCCAACAGCAGCAGTAGGAGAACGCAATGTCTGGCAGCTCCCCATGCTCCCAAGAGGTGCAGGCTAAGTAAGGAGAGGCAGCACAGTCCATTTCTGGCCTGCGGCAACAGAAGGTGGCAGCCTGCTGGAGAGGCGCAATGCCTAAAACTTAGGGTCATGGATACCTTCCTCCTGCGCTACCTAATCTACGCTTGCTGGCGACCCCTGCGATTTCTCGGCAATTAAATCCAGAGTGCGTGGATGGAGGTTACTCACACAGGTTAATATAAACCATAGAGAGTGCACAAAAAAACAAACACACAATCTACACCGATATCGTTACAGCAGTTGAATGTGAGTCAGGCAGACAGGTGCGTGGACAACTTGGTCACCTGCAGAAATCTGAGAAATGTCGCAGGGTCACAGCAAAGGAGAAATAGGGCGCGCAGAAGGAGGTATTCGGCACCATCGTTTGGCGCTCAGGCTCCTCCCACAGCTGGCAGTCTTGATGTTCTGCCAGGCCGGAATGGACGCGCCTGCTCTCTACTTCCTGCACCTCATTTGTGGGGAGCCAATAGGGAGCTGCCGACATCGCCTTCGCTACCGCTGCTGCTGTTGAACACCTGGGAGGAGGATGAACGAGGAGCTGGGAGGGGAGAGGGGGGGCAGAGGACGCGGAGCTGTACATGGTGCGCATGTCGTAGGAAGAAAAATCAAGCGCCGGCCAGGATGGATAGGTCCGTCCTGTCGCGCCTTTTCTGAAGAGGAAGGGGAAGCGGAGTTTAAGTATTTCTTATTATAAAGACTTTGCTATTTTAAAGTTTCATTTGTCTTGTGTTTTTTTTAATTGTATACTGCTAATTGAATTTTTTTAACAAATTTTTTTATGTTACTGATCCCTTTAAAGGATGAGGGCGTCAGGAACTGGAAGAGCCGTGTTCCTTCGATAGCCTGGAGACTGGTGGGCATCCACTGAGAGGGTGACCATTTTATCTGTACTGTCTGTAGGAAATGCCTCCAAGCTTGAGCGGACACCTGCGGTTGAAAACGGCTTCATTGGAGCTATCCATTCCTGGCTAGATTATCTGCTCGCAGACTGAGAGTGAGCCGTGAAGGGTGGGGTGAACGCTCTGCTAGTTCTCTTAGAGATAGGGAAGAGTCGAGCTGCTCTCTGGTTCCTGTCAGATGACAGTTTCCAGCACTGGGGAGGAAATACTAGGGCATGCTGCTGCTCTTCGGAAGGGAGAATTGTGGGTTCCTCTTCCTGTATTTCTAACTGTCAGATAAAACTCAACCCCCTCGATACTAAGGGAAATCTGATTTGTTTGACTCATTTCTCTAATGACACTCATTCCTTATTTCCAATTATAATGGATCCCATAGTCCTGCGGTTATGTTTGCTCCCCCAGGATTCTGGAATATGGGGGTGTACTATAGGGGGAGTTTGCTGCGGGGGCACTGACTGATCACAAGCAAAATACTCGTCGCTTGCTACTAAAATGTAGTTGGTAGCGTAAAATGATGTGGCTAGGTGGGGCTCGTGTCTAGTGCTCTCTATGCGCTTACGATATGCTGATTGGAAATAACATATAATCTCACTGCAGCATATTTCTAAAATTCTGAAGAGAACGAGTAGATGGATGTGGGCTTTTGGTGATCCGTGATTGAAAAGAAATTATAATCTCCAAAATGTGTGGCAAGAATGAAATGAAAATTCAGGGTTTTTTCCTTAATGGTTACTGCTTTGTGGGTTTTTTTTTTTTTAGCATTTGGCTCACTTTTAAGTATGATGTAGAGAGGGATATTCTGTAGATCTATATCTGCATTTCATTTTCTATATTATTTGAGTTATTTCGCTTTTTATTCATGCAGCTCTGCTGATTTCAAGGCACAGTCTGGTTGCTTACGTGTCCAATGACGCTGACACGCTGGTCTTCGGCTCCCGGTCACCTTTTTGCCCATTCGATGTTAGCTCCACCGCGCTCCCTGCTGATGGAGCCGCCACTTCCCTTTGCCGCTTTCGCCGTCCCAGGCCGCTCAGGAGTCCTGGCCCGCATCGCCCCCGTCGTTTAGCCCGGCCCGCTGTCTGAATTCGTGACCGCGCACTCGCCAGGGCTGCGTGTGCCGCCTGCCCGCCCGTGACTGTGGGCCTGCTCTGAGCCGCTTGTCGGGCGAGGTGGTGGCTGTCCCCTCGGGCGCCGGACCGTGCCCCCTCCCGGCCGGCACGATCGGATGGCTTCTCGCCGCCGGCTGCACGGATCGCCGCCCTGTACCGCCACCGTGGGGCCTGCCTCGGTTTATCAAATTGGCAGGCAACCATGCATTGATTTGAATAAGAGACAGAACTGCTGAATAGGAGAAGGCCTGACTAGAAAGAATGAGTAATAAAAAGTAACAATAACAGTAAATGTGAAGCTTTTACAGAGAATATTGTTCTATAATGGGTCAGTGACCCCACTGCAAATTAATTCTATAACTATAGAAAAAAGAAAATAGGAAATGAAGGCCCTTTTTGGGGCTTAAACCCAGAAAAAGTGAAAGACAGAGTCCCAGGTCTGTGCAATCAACCGCGACGTCTGAATAGGAGGAGACAAGGAGGTAAACACTGGGGTGCAGGCCAATCAGGGTCTCGGAGCGGCTGGTGTAGTGTTGAAACTGGCAGGGTGAGGTTGTTAGTACAATATTGTTCCTTCTCCAGATATTCCAGGCTAGAAACAGGGGAAAGCACAAGGGAAAGTGATTCAATGATCCTCCGCCCTCTATTAAACATCGATAGAGGGCAAGGGTACTGAGTGTGGATTCGGGGTGCCTCCAGGTGTCAGTAGCAGATTATTCTTCCAGGCGGCCCCTTGTTAAGTTAACAAATCCACGCTTGACGCACTGGTGCCCATGAATGGAGCGCCTGTGCTGATGAGAGAGACCCTCTTGCTGGAACTACAACTCCCAGCAGGAAGTGAATTGCACGCTATAAGCAATACAAATGAACATTACAACTGCATTAAGCCCAACCAGAGTCATACTGGCCGTGCAAGGACATTGGCAAATAATCCAGTGGCCCCGTCACTTTTGTGCCCCCAGCCTGAAGACCCCCTGCCTCGCATCTCCTCCCTGACCGCCGAGTCCTGGCTGATTTGCCAGAAAAAGGTGTGGTGTGTATGGTGTGCCAGGTGGGTGTTGTATTTGCATCTGGGGGGGCCCCCAGGGCCCTCGGGGTTGCCAATTGTCTGGTTTTGACCCGCAGGTCAGAGAGTTTTTGAAGGGAGTGTGTGCAAGTCAAAGCTGACTGCCTCAGTAAATTCCAAATTAATAAAACTGGGGCAGGATTTCCCGAGATGTGAGTTTGTGATGCGGGCCAATCGCAATCATAGCCCCGCCCCTGGACAGCTACAGTCACATCCAAGCTACCATCATGGCTCCGCCTCCCCGCAAGATTTCTTTTCTTTCGGGGAAAAGTGACAACCTATGGGCGCCTGCAGTCCAACGTGGAAGCCCAACAAGTGACAATCTAGTGGGTTTCCTCAGCTACTCGCAGGCCAGCGAGGCAAGTCCACATGCACACGTACTGGCACTATAACACTCAACGACCAAATCTCTCTCACCACTCAGTCTCTCTCAACTCCATCTTCCTCTCACGACTCAGTCACATCTCTCACACTTCGATGCAGTGTGCTAGCACACTCAGTCTCACATATTTCTTCCACACTCAGTCTCTCTCACACTACAGTCTCTTCTCACTCCGATAGTGTGTTGCAGTGCCTCTCCTTCACTCTACACTCAGGCTGTCTCTCACTCACACTCAGTCCTGTCTCTCACTCGACTCAGTCTGTCTCTCAGCTCACCCTCTAATCACCGCTCTGTCTGCTGTCTCTACTCACAGCTCTGTGCTCTCAACTCCACGCTCTACGGATGTCTTCTCACTACGTCTCTGTCTGTCTCAATCACACGCTCTGTCTCTCACTCATGGGCTCTGCTTCTCTCACTGCGAGCAGCGCTCTGTCTCTCACTCGACGCTCTCTACACTTTCACTCAGGGCTCGCAAGCGTGGGGAAATAAGTCAGGACAAGGGGAAAAAGCAGGAAGATAAAAGGGACACTGTAAGGAATATAGGAACAAGGCAACGTCCTGCACTAAACATGGGAAAAAGCAGGTGTTACTCGGGTGTGAATCCAATATTCTCTGTATATAACTACTGGCTGATACTTGTATAATGATTATATCGATATGTACCCCCACTGTAAAATGATAAGGAATAATTAGAAGTCAACTGAAGGGTTTATGTGACCATATAAAGGCACAGCTGCCAGGCCATAGAAGTTATACCAGCCGAGCTCCGAGTATCACTAATGGATAGTTATACAGGATACAAAGTACCCGCTACTGTAATGATAAAGGCAACAAGGCTGCAGGCCTGAGTTATACAAGAGAACTTTGAGTATCACTACTGGGTATTACTAAGAGGATAAAGACACCCCTAGCTGGTGTAAAAGTGATAAGGATATTAGAAGTCACTGATGGGGGTCATGATGGGACATAATTAGGTGATATTAGGCTTTGATGAAGGGGGTTCTTATGAGGCTACAAGGCTGCAGCTGACGTAATCATGGGGAGCGCTAAAAGTATCGACGTGTGTATTATAGAGAGGATATGTACCCCTACTGTAAATGATAAGGCATATTAGAGTCACCGGGGGTGTCTGTGCTTCATATAATAGGCACAAGAGCTGCAGGCCCTGAGTTACGTACAGGGAACTCTGGAGTATACTGGCAATGTATTATAAGGATATTACCCTACTGTCACAATGAATAAGGATATTAGAAGTCAGACTATGGGTTCTGTGTTGACAATATAAATGGCACTAGGTTAGCAGGCTGAGATCGTAACAAGGGGAATGCCAAAGGTATGCACTTCGTGGTAGTTTAATAAATGGGATACATGTACCCCTACTGTAAAGGTGTATTAAGTCGATAATTATGATGAGAACGTCAATGGAGGGGGTTGTGTGCCTGGTGACCCGATATAAGAAACGACAAAGGCGCAGATGCTGAGTAATGCAAGGGGAACATCTGAGGTAAATCACTTATGTATTGCAGGGATAATTTAAACCCATACTATAAAAATGATTAGATATTAGAAGCCACAGCGGGGTTCTGTAACATATAAAGCACAAGGCTTCCCCGCTTGGAGGATTATGACAGGGAACTCTCGGTAGTATCAAGTAGTGTAGTAAAAGGGGATATGTACCCCCACTGGTAAATGATAAGGATATTAGAAGTCAGTGAGGGGTTATGTGAACCATATGAAAGACACAAGGCTGCAGGCTGAAGTAATACAGGGAGACGCTAAGTTCACTTTGTGTATGTAATATTGGGATTAATTGTACCTCCCTACTGTAAATGAAAAGGATATTAGAGAGTCGACGAAGGGTGCTCTGACCCATAAGGCAGAGCAAGGCGTGAGTTATACAAGGACCGGCCGAGTATACCTATCAGTATTTAAGGGATAAGAGTAGCGCCCCCTACTCGGTAATGATAAGGATATTAAAAGTCACTGAGGCGGTGGTTATGTTGGCCGATATCAGGGGATATTCATCTTTGATGAAGGGTTCAAGACCATATATTAAAGGCACAAGACTGGCAGGCTGAGGTAATACACGGGAACGCGTAAGTTATCAGGGACTTACTGTATTATGAGGGATAATGTACCCCTACTGTAAATGATCTTGGAATAGTTGAAGTCACTAACGAGGGGGGTCCTGTAATCATATAAAGGCGACAAGGTTGCAGGGTTGAGTTTCTACGGGAACTCTTAGCAATCACTCAATTATTAATAAGGGGATACTGTACCCCAGCTGGAAATGATAAGGATATTAGAAGTCACTGAGGGGGGGTTCTGTGACCATATAACAAGGCACAAGGCTGACAGGAGCTCAGTAATAACAGAGAAAGCCTAAGTGATCACTTGTGTATTATAAGGATAATGTATCCCCTACTGTAAATGATGAGGCATATTAGAAGTCACTGAGGGTTCTGTGACCATATAAGGCACAAGGGCTGCAGGCTGAGTTATACCGGGAAGTCTGAGTATCATTGGCGTAATTATAAGGGATATAATGTACCCTCATGTAAATTGATAAAAAGGAATATTAAGAAAGTCACTGAGGGTGTGTTGTCTGTGACGATTAAGCACAAGGGCTCAGGCTGATTACAGGGAACTCTGGAGTAGTCAGTCATGTATTATAGAGGGATGATGTACCCCTACTGTGAATCGATAAGGATTATGTAGAAGTCACAGTAGGCGGGTTATAGTGACCATATAAAAAATCAAGGCCTGCAGGGCTTGAGTTTTACAGGGAACTCTAAGCATGCACCCGCCTACTGTAAAATGATAAGGATAGTTAGCAAGTACTATTGGGGGTATGTGGCTATATCAAGGGGACTAATTTAGATTGATGAAAGTGGGTTCATGCCATAAATAAAGGCACAAGGCTTGCAGGCTGAGTTAATACAGGGAACGCTGAAGGTAAATCACGGTGTGTTATTTATAAGGGATTATGTACCCCTACTGTAAATGATAAGGAATACTTAGAAGTCGCCACGTTGAGGGTTCTGTGACGCTAGTATAAAAGCCACAAGGCTGCATCGCTGAGTAATACAGGGAAACTCTGAGTATACACTCTTGTATTGCAAAGGAGATAGATTTACCGCACTACTAGTATTAATGGATTTAGGATATTAGACCACGAGGGGTTTCTTGTAACGCTATTTGCAAGGCACAAGGCCTTCAGGAAGGCTGAGATATCAGCAGGCCGAACTTGAGTATCAGTAGTGTATTCAAAGGGATATTCCCCCCACTGTAAATGATAAGGATATTAGAAGTCAGTGAGGGGTTATGTTGACGCTTAAATGAACAGAGGTGCATGGCTGAGTAATACAGGAATGCCCTAAGTTCACTTGTGTATAATATGGGATAATGTACCCTACTGTCAAATGATAGAGGGATATTAGGAAAGTGCAAGCAGAAGGGTTCTCTGACCACATAAAGGCGCAGGCTTGAGTTATACAAGGAAACTCAGAGTGATCATCGTATGTATTATGGAGGGATAAAGGTACCGCCCTACTGTAAATGATGAAGGATATTAAAAAGTCACTGAGTCCGGGTTCATAGTTGGCCAGTTATCAGTATAGTAGACTTTGATGAAGGGGTTCCAATGACACAATCATAAAGGCAGCAAGTGCTGCAAGGTAAGTAATACAGGGAAACGCAAAGTATCACTTATGTTTTAAGGGATAATGTCCTACCTACTGTAAAATGATAAGGAATATTGAGAAGTCAGCTAAGAGGGGGGTCTGTGCCAATATAAAGGGACACATAGGTTGCAGTTAAGTTCTAACAGGGAACTCTTAGCATCACTCATATATTTTAAAGGGGATAATGTACCGCACTACTGGAAAAGTGATAATCGATATTATAAAGTAATACCAGGGACGCGTTTATGGTGACTATAATAAGGCACAGGCTGACAGGCTGGCGTAATTACAGGGGGCGACCGCTAAGTATCACTTGTGTATTAATAAGGGAAATAATGTTAATATAGCCCGCCCCTATCTGTAATATAAGGGATATTAGAAGTCACTGAGGGGTTTGTGTCTGTCGACCAATAAAAGGCACAAAGGCTGCAGGCTGATTATACAGGGAACTCTGAGATAATCACTCAATGGTATTTAAGGGATTAAGTGTACCCCTTACTGTAAATGATGTAAGGATATTAGAAGTCACTGAAGGGTTTGTGAAAACATAACAGCACATGGTGCAGGCTGATATATCAGGGAAACTCTAAGCATCATGTGTGTATTATAAGGGATAATGTACCCCTACTGTAAATGAAATAAGGGATAATTGAGAAGTACTTCGAGTGGGGGTCCTGTGCACCTATGAAACGGCACAAGGCTTGCAGGCTGAGTTAAGTAACAGGGGATTCTTGTATCACTTGTATATTATAAGGGATAATGTACCACTCTGTAATGATACAGGATATTAGAAGTACTTGAGGGCTGTGGTTCTGTGACCAATATAAAGGGCACAAGGCTCCAGGCTGAGTTATAGCGAGCGGAATCTTAGCATCATTCATAATATTATAAGGCATAAACATGTCCCTAATGGAAATTGATAATGATGTTTAAAAGGTCAATGAAGAGGGACGTTAATGGAATCGAGCTGGATAGTAATAGGCACAAGGGCTGTCAGGCTTGGTAATTACAGGGAACGCTAAGTAGTCACTTGTGTATTATTAGTTAGGGAATAATGAACCCCCTAAGCCTGTTAATGAAAGGATAGTAGAAGTCACTGAGGGGTTGTTCTGTGACCATATAAAGGGCACAAAGGCCTGCAGGCTAAGTTCATCAGGAATTGAGGGTTACTCGCCTCTCTGCTCTTTACCAGACTCGCATGAAATACGGGATTGATAGTACTGATGTGGCAACTAATATTTTTGGACAGAAACAAATGTGAAAGTAATGGAGAGGGTTACTGGCCGTGAGTCTTTGCAATTCCAGCCAATCTGTATTGTATTTTATTTAAATAAGATGGAACTGGAATATGAATAGGAGAAGATAGTTTATAAAATACACTGGGCAGGATGGATCAATGAATGAGCGCAGTTTGACGTCAAAATTCAGTCTCACCATTTCTCTTGACTGTTTTCTTTCCTCCCGTTGGTGCTGGAGTGTCGCGTTCTTGATAGCTCCTTCGATCTGTGGAGAAAATGGGGGAGTACAACGCCCATGCTTAGCTATGGATAAAGGGAAGCAACCAGAGTGTGAGCCTCATATGCCTTCTATCGCCAAATTCCACAGTCTCTAAGAATACTTCCCTTTGTATAAAAAGTCAGTTTGAGGGTTATTGAAGTTTTTGTCATAGGTCAAATTAACAGTCCATTGGCATCAGGGCTACCGCTTCGCATCCCAAAATGCCAAGATGTGGATCAACAACATACAGGGTCGGACTGGGCGGGCGATAGAAAAGTGTTATGTCTTTAGATAACTGGGCATACAACTCCCAGCATCTCCCTGCTAGTGAAACATACAGGAATACTGTGGCACAACAGGAATCAAACATTTTGTTCTCATTATGTGACATTGGTTACTAAGTTTACACTTGCTAACACGGCTGATGCAGAACCCCCTGTACCCCTCAAAGTGGTTGCGCCCCATCACTGTCTCCTGTCTGTGTATGCTCCCTAGGCCATTGCTAAAAGGCACGCCAGGCAGTACCCCTGTGATAACTAGTAGCTGAGCTGTCAGTTCAGTGACAGACAGCGATCTAAATGGGGACAGGGGGAGTCCAGTCCAGGGGTCCCAGGAGATCTGATGGGGCGGCTGCTTTCTAAAGCTGCTGTATGTTTTGGACTTTTATTAGTGTTGCGTTTTAGAACTGGTGCAAGTTGGAATCTGTTAACTTGAGCATGTGATTTGGCTGTGCAGTGTACTCGGATAATCATGCCTTTATCTCCGGACATCACTCCCAAGCTCCAGCTCTGCATTGGCCTGAAAGGCTGCAGAGGAAGGTGATGTAACGGCTCAAGGTACAGATGACCGTTATTTCATTTCTGACTCAGAGGTAAGTGGCAGCAGATTCCATTTAATGGGGAGCAGGGGGGGCATTTAGATGATATAAAGGGCAATATTCGGGGTTTTTTGTCTACCCATAGGCATTTTAAATTCGAGCAGCTTGGGAGTGGGCCAATCGTGCCAAAATATTGTCTCGCATTGCCTAGCATCTCTAATTGCTTGGGGAGGTGCTTGTCATGAAAACTGTTCAAATGACAATGTGTGTGAGAAGCAGGAAAGGGGGGAGTCATTTAGGCAACTTGGCAAATGATCTTTCCTGCAATAAATACACGTATGATGGTAGTAAATCATTGTGCTCTCTGGCTATTACTGTTAAATTTACATGTGACATGTATGTAATTGTACACTGGGACTGCAGGCCTGTTGAGAGGCACTGACATATATTACATTTAAATACTGGACTTGTCTTTTTTATTTGGATACAGAACCTACATATTACACTTATACAGGGATCAGCTGAAAATGGGCTTTGATGCAAAGCCCTGCTCCAATGCTACTAACACATGTGGGTGTAAGTGCCTAAACATCTCCCCATCTGCCTCTCTAATGGGAGTGGAAGAGCAAGAAAAACTTCTAGTTCTAAGGCAACGGTGTTTGGTTTTACTTGTTTTTATTGTTTTTTTTGTTTCCACTGAAACCATGTAGACAATTTTCTCTGCCCTGCTGTAAATGCCAACGGTCATTGTTTCCAACTGTCATTTGTCCAGTTCATTGCCAAACGGTCACACTCATGTAGCGACAGTCAGTGCCCTCAAGACTCAGAGTGGGGGGACGTTCAAGAGAGGCTTAAGTAAGAAAGACTAAGTAGCACAAATCAGCAAGATAAATGTCGTTGCCCTTAGGATTCCTGGCATTATGGGTGCAGGGGGCCTGATCAAGAGCAGAGCTGGTTTATGGGAAGCAGACCACAACTGGGTACATGCAGGGGCATGGATTTCAATAGAATAATGACCCTGTATTTGATATGAACAAGTGATTGATAGAGCATGATGGGATCTGTAGTCCTGTTAATAGCCAGCCTCATCATGAACGATTTAAGCAATGCAAACGCTACCTACCTCTTTATGGTCAACCTTATAGTGCATCATGGGAAGAATCAAGGCCTTTCCACTGCAGTGGATAAAAGTGCTACAGCCTGGTTGTTCCACATTTTTGTCAGCTAATAGCACACGCAACCCAGCAGTCAGGGCTCCTCACTTCCAGTAATAGCCTATAGTGGGTACAATGATGGGGGTTGACGCTCCACCAGTGCATTAATGGGATCGTTAAGTTTATGCATTGCATTTATTTGCTCTTCTAAGAGTCTCTTATTTCTCCCCAGAACAGTGAAATATTCTGTCATATGAGATTCGAGAGAGATATTGTGGAGAGAGAGCGATATTGTAGAGAGAGAGAGCGATTTGGAGAGACAGCTATTGTTAAAGAGAAGAGAGACATACGGAGGAAGATCCGGAGAGAGAATCAAGGGAGAAGACAAGAAGACAAAGAAGAAAGAAGAGAAATGAAGCTTCAGTGAACGCACCGTGCCAGTAGATAACATTTCCCTATTTGGGATCATCTGGACAAAGGTATTAGTTCCGTGTGTTTCCCCCTCTATGAACATGTTGCTTTGAACATAAGATTAGCTTATGCCCTTGGTGTAGGAGTTGCCATGCTGCTCATTATAGATGTAGCTATAATGTTCTTCTTTATTCCTCAGCCTGTAGATTGGTTGAGTCGGGGTTCATCTTTTTCTGTTCCTGTACATGGGCAGTTCCCAAGCCACCGGTTGGTACCAATCCACTAATATGTCCCTAAATTGATCTGTAAGGCTTCGCAACCCAAGCAATGGCACTGTTATTTCCACTACTAAAACTGGACTGTATGTTTTCTCCAATTAAAAGGGCCACCCTTAACATGGGGCTTGCTCGCTGGAAAATTTCACCTGTGTTGGGGCAATGATGGTAAGCGTTATCAGATTTTAAGAGCGGAAGTGGGGAGGCCAATCAGAGCATTAGAAAAGTTTTCCAGTTCAACAGGTTCATTAAAAGCACAATAAAATCAGGGCGTAGTTTACTATCGTGCGCGTGGGCAATAATATCATCAGGGCAAATAAATCCTATTAGTTAAATGTTGCCTTGGTTCTAGATGTGCTGTCCATAATACATAC